>NC_133325.1:783204754-783437254 GCF_042186555.1 Aquarana catesbeiana | reverse complement strand
CGAGAAAATGGGGAGGAGCCAACATCCTCAGATGAAAACATGCCGTCTGTGGAATTTTCAGATCTTGAGGTTCACAGGGAAAATTTTGCCACAGAACAGTTAAAAGACCCCACCCTAATAAAGGCACGGGAGAATGTGGTGAAAATAGATGGAGAGTTAGTGAACCCAGAAAAAACTTGCACTTACCCGTACTTCACTGTGGAAAGGGACCTACTGTATCGAGTGGCTCAAAGGGCAGAAGAAACCGTTGAGCAACTTGTGGTGCCCAAACCTTACAGGAAGTTGGTGTTGGAATTGGCCCATGGGCACATTCTTGGAGGTCATCTGGGGACAGAGAAAACCAGAGAGAGAGTATTGCAGAGATTCTATTGGCCTGGGGTCATGAAGGAAACGGAAAATTATTGTTCCTCCTGCCCTGTGTGTCAGAAGTCGGCACCTATGCCACATTTCCGTAACCCGCTGGTACCTCTTCCTATCATTGAGGTCCCCTTTGAGAGGATCGCAATGGATTTGGTAGGTCCGATAATGAAGTCCGCTAGGGGGCATCAGTACATTTTGGTTATAATGGACTATGCCACCCGTTATCCGGAGGCAATTCCTCTTCGAAATACCTCGGCCAAAACCATAGCCAAAGAACTATCTCTTATTTTTAGCCGTGTGGGTATTTGTAAGGAACTGCTTACGGACCAAGGTACACCTTTTATGTCCCGGGTTATGAAAGAACTATGCAAGTTGTTCAAAGTGACACAATTACGTACGTCTGTGTATCACCCCCAAACAGATGGGTTAGTTGAAAGATTCAACAAAACCCTAAAACAAATGTTAAAGAAGGTGGTGGATAGAGATGGAAAGAATTGGGACTGTCTAATACCCTATTTGATGTTTGCCATTAGGGAGGTACCCCAATCCTCTACGGGTTTCTCACCCTTCGAGTTACTCTATGGGAGACACCCAAGAGGACTGCTGGATATCGCCAAGGAAACTTGGGAAAATGAGAGTTCTCCCCACAGGAGTGTGATTGAGCATGTCGCCCTGATGCAAGATAGAATTGCACAGGTAATGCCAATCGTAAAGGAACATTTGGCCCAATCGCAGTTAGCACAGCAGAGAGTGTACAACCGTGGGGCCAAGACCCGTACTTTTTCCCCGGGGGATAAGGTATTGGTGCTAGTCCCTACGGTTGAAAGCAAATTCATGGCCAAATGGCAAGGTCCATACGAAGTTCTTGAAAAATTGAGCGAGGTGAACTATAGGGTCAGACAGCCAGGAAGGCGAAAGCTGGAACAGGTATATCACGTCAATCTGCTGAAAGCCTGGAGGGATAGGGAATCCCTAGTTGCAGAGACTTTGTCACCGGTCCAGTCTGATTGCTTTGTTCCTGAGGTTGGAATCGCAGTCACCTTATCGAAACCCCAAAAACAGGAGGTTAAAGAGTTTGTACTTCGCAACAAAGAGATTTTCTCTGAGCTGCCGGGAGAAACATCTGGCGTAGAGCATGATATTATTACCCCGCCAGGAGAAAGGGTAAAACTAAAACCTTATAGAATACCAGAGGCCCGACGGGAGGCAATACGTGGGGAGGTTCAAAGGATGCTGGAATTGGGTGTGATAGAGGAGTCCCAGAGTGACTGGTCCAGTCCTATCGTACTAGTGCCCAAACCTGATGGGAGCTGGCGGTTTTGTAACGATTTTCGACAATTGAATAAAGTTACAAAATTTGACACCTACCCCATGCCGCGTATAGATGAGTTGATCGACCGGCTGGGAACAGCCCGATACATGACAACTCTCGATCTCACCAAAGGGTATTGGCAAATTCCCCTGGCCGAGTCGGCCAAGGAGAAAACTGCGTTTGTAACCCCAGATGGGGCGTTTCAATACAAGAGAATGCCGTTTGGGTTACAGAATGCACCTGCAACATTCCAGCGGAAAATGGACAAGATTCTGAGGCCCCATCAGAAGTATGCTGCAGCTTACCTGGATGATGTGATTATCCATAGCACAGATTGGGTCTCACATCTGCCAAAAGTGCAAGCAGTCTTAGACTCCATTCGGGAAGCTGGGTTTACGGCCAATCCAAGGAAGTGTACCATTGGACAGGAGGAGGCCAAATATCTGGGGTACACTATTGGGAGGGGAGTGATAAAGCCTCAAGTCAATAAAGTCGAGGCCATACAGAGTTGGCCACGTCCCAACAGCAAGAAACAGGTACGAGCCTTTCTGGGAATCGCTGGCTATTATCGGCGATTCATCCCCCATTTTGCTTCTCAGGCTGTGCCCCTCACCAACCTGACAAAAGGGAAAGAGTCTGTCATGGTCAAATGGTCCCCAGAGGCTGAAGCAGCATTCCAGTCATTAAAAACCGCCTTATGTAGCCAGCCAGTGTTGTACTCACCAGACTTCTCTAAGGACTTTGTTGTACAAACTGATGCATCAGACGTTGGGTTGGGAGCAGTGTTGTCCCAGGTCTGGAACGGGGAAGAGCACCCAGTCATTTACCTCAGCAGGAAATTGAAGTCCCATGAGGTAAATTACGCCACAATTGAGAAGGAGTGTTTAGCGGTGAAGTGGGCTCTAGATTCCCTTCGGTACTATCTGTTAGGTAGGCACTTTGACCTGGTAACTGATCACGCCCCTTTAAAGTGGATGGCTCAAAACAAGGAGACCAATAGAAGGATAAATAGGTGGTTCCTGGCCCTACAGGAATTCAACTTTACAGTAAAGCATCGCCCTGGCGTTAAAATGGGGAATGTGGATGCTTTGTCCCGAGTACATGCGTGCCTGACTGCGTGTGTTCCAACCCCAAGGTTGAAACAAGAGGGGGGGGTATGTGACAGCAGGCAGGTAAAATCGCCTGGTTGCATCCAGGATGGAAAATATGTATGCCCTAGATTCAGGCTTTATGCTGACTTATACCACTAGGGGGAGTACTGGGAGTCCTGCAGGGGAAGAGGTAATGAGCCCAGCTGAAGTAAGTGGGCTCATTAAGACCTATAGAAAACATCCCAGCATGCTTAGGGAGATGCTCCATCCTGGAACCAGTTCTGTGATTGTGTAGACTGGGGAGTGTGGTATCTGAGCTTTGCGGTGAGTTAACGCCTGTGTGGCAAAACTTCTCAAAGAGAGATAGGGTCTGGGGCAGCACAAGGCTGCACCCAGTTGTTAGTTAGGGAATCTACGTGTGTAGTAAGCGGTCAAGCTGACCAGGATTTCTTTTCATGTTTCTTTTTTTGTTTTTCTGTTATTTTTCAATGCATCTAGTCTGAATAAACCGCACCTTTGTTTTTGTTTCACCTACCAAGCTGTCTGCTGTGCCTGATTTTGTGTGGTGAACCCATCCAGGGGGTCACACACACCCGCTGCCGAGTTAACCCCTCACAATATATATGTATATATATATATATATATATATATATATATATATGTATATATATATGTATATATATTAGATTATATATTAGATTATTATAATTAAAATATTATTATTGTTTATTATTATTATTATTATTATTATTATTACCGGTATTATTGTAGTATTAGTAGTAGTAGTAGTAGAAGTGGCATTAGTAGTAATATACTGTAGTAGTAGTAAAAAAAGAAAAAACTAATAATAATAATAATAATATATCATATCTATTTCTGAAACGACATGAAGCATAAGTGTTCCCCACACGTGTTCTCCCATGTATCAATCCAAAAACTGGAATTATATTTTGCGCGCCTCATCGGAAGCAAACAGTGCTCAGCGGAGTTGCTCTTTAAATCATCTCTGCGAAGCAGAAGACAACCGAGTGAGCGTGCCCCTCCCCCTCCCTCCCATCATCTCCGCGTTACGCACAGAACCGCGCGCCGCGTGTTAATATTCATAATATGGCCCCTCGCTAATGCATTCCGCTGGTTATAATAATTAATCTGAATATAATGAAAGGGGAGAAAATGAAGCAAAAATTAATTTCAGATCTGCTTTTAGAGAATTAGGCGCATATTTTTCATTTTTAAACGCGTAACGATGCCATAAATCACGGCTTGTTTAGAGGCATTATCGCAATAAACACGAGCCGCCTCCTAATATTTAGGGGCCTTAAACAGCTGGAAAAGTTTTCTGAGCTGCGAGGAAAAATGAGAAGTAATTATTTCTGGAGTGAAGAGTTTTCTTTTACACCTCGCTAGCGGAAAAAAGTTTGCCTGGCGATCGGTAAACGGGTTTGCGTTAAGGTCCATAGTTGTCTGTTAATGACTCCCCTCCAGTTTAATGTATACTGTCACCCATTTAAAACATTTGCAGGCTTAGCGCTGAAGCCAGGAGTTACAAGCTCTTCAGTAAAAGAGTGCAACTAAATCAGAGGGGTGCACAGGATAGGGCACTTTTCTCTGCAGTTTCAGCAAAGTCCAGGAACTTCCAGAGCCTGTGCCATCTGCTGGTGGCACTGAGGGTCCACTCTGACCTCGGCATGAGGGTTGTGATTTAGGTCGATGTGTGATTAAGTCATGTGATTAAATTATTGCAGTATTAAATAGTAATTAAATACAATTATTAAATACTAATGGAATGTTAATTTAATATTAACACTGGTAATAACTTAATTTAAAAAAAAATACATTAACAAATTTTTAAAAATGCATTAATAAGCATTAACTACTAATTTTATTAAATATTAAATAAGTATTACATTCAATAAAAAGTATTATATAAGTAATAAATACAAATTAAATACTAAACAAATAAATAATAATAATAATAATAATACACTAACTAATAAAAAAATAATAAGTAATAAATACTGATCAAATTAAATATTAACTAAATATTAAATACAATAAACAATGGGGGTTATTTACGAAAGGCAAATCCACTTTGCACTACAAGTGCAAATTACAAGTGCAAAGTGCACTTGAAATTGCACTGAAAGTGCACTTGGAAGTGCAGTCGCTGTAGATCCGAGGGGGACATGCGAGGAAATTAAAAGACAGCATTTTAGCTTGCACACGATTGGATGATAAAATCAGCAGAGCTTCCCCTCATTTCAGATCTACCCCTCAGATTTACAGCGACTGCACTTCCGAAACAAGTATTACACACTAATTAAATATTAAATAATATTAAATAAAGTAAACAAAAAGATACTGAATGTAGGAGGTATTAAATCTAAAGTGTTTAGAAATTAGTTTTAAGAATCTTACATTCCAAAAAAGTATTATATAAGTATTAAATACTAATTAAATACTAAACAAATAAATAATAATAATACTACACGAACAAATAAAACATAATAAGTAATACATACTAATCAAATTAAATATTAACTAAATATGAAATACAATAAACAATTTCTAATAAATTATCAAGTATTACATTCTGATTAAATATTAAATAAATTTAAAAAAATAAATAAATGTAGGAGGTATTAAATATAAAGTGTTTAGAAATGAGTTTTAAGAATCTTAAAAAAAAAAATAAAAATCCATATCTTTTGCTAGGTCCAGTACAGCTGGTATACATCAGACCAAGCTTTTATTTTATTTGAATTTTTTTTTCTAATTTTCTCATAAACACACAAAAATGATAAATTATATAATTATATAATTATTATATATAAGTATTAAATACAAATTAAAGTACACATTAATTGAATATGAAATAAATAAAAATGAATGATGAATTAATAAGTATTACATGCAAATTAAATATTAATTATATATTAAATCAACATTAAATATATAATATTAATATTAAATGTAGGATGTATTAAATTTCAAGTATTACACTTACAAATTATTTTAATAAAACTTACAAAATATATCTCTTTTTCTAGGTCCATTTAAATGGTTTGGAGGTCATGGACCTGGCCATGCTGTCTGGGTAGGGGTGTCTAGATCCCTGGCCATATAATATTACAAATCTTTTTGCCAGACTGGCTTTCAGTACAGCTGTTATACATTTTTATTTTTTTTTTCATTTCCAGTTTCTTGCTCATCGTTGCCCCAGACCTTTGGTAGCCCCCCCCCCGGTGAAAGCTCGTGGTTCTCTCGGCGTGAAGAAGGAAGAATATTATTGCAGATTGGGGCACAGGAAGACACACTGGTTTGCCAGCCTGAGAGATGAGCGGCTCGATTACACCGGCGGTGAACGGGGAGGCTGTATATTATCGCAGTCAACAAGTCGGCGGTGTTGGGTGATGATGCACAGAGGAAGCTATTTCACATCTCATTGGGTGCCGGAATAAGATGTAATAGGATGTGGGATGCAGTCTATGGGTAACCAGTCTATACCATAACTGCTCAGTATGGAAACCTGCTCAGCGCTGGAGAGATGCGACTGCCGCCATCCTCATCGCCTCATCGAGAGGCCACGCCGTCCCGTCATTATCGATGCCGAGTGCAACCATTTAATCTGATGGCTTAAAGGAACACTCCTCTGAACTCCAGCCTTCCCTTCAGTCTTCAGTCTTACACAGTTGTATCGGCTCCTCTCCTCTACTGAAATGGCTTTTTCTGATTTCACCGCACACTGTGAGCTTCTCATAATGTGCATCAGAATCTGCAGCAAAGTCAGATGGAGCCCCGCCTCTGGCCGGAAGACATCCACAATGAATTGCAGGCAGGGCCAGAACAAGGGGTGGGCAGGAGGAGCAGTTGCCCTGGGCATTGTGATATAGGGGGGGGGGGGCGGGAGCGCCACAGGGGAAGGGGATTTGTGTTGGAAGGGGGGATTTCGAGGGTGGCAGGAGATGAGTATTGTTCAAGGAGGGGGAATTTAGGGGAAAGGGAGGGCTAAGAGTGGGAATTTAGGGGGATTTGTGTTCGGAGGGGAGATGCGGGAAGAGGACTTGTGCTAGGAGGAGGGAATTGGGGGGGGGGATTTGTGTTGGGGGGGGCGTTTGAAGTGGGGGGGGATTTGTACTAGGAGGGGACATTTTAAGGCCAGGGCTGTGTAAATCTCAGAACTGAATGAACAGAAATTTAAATTCTGATGGAGCTGAGCATTAAAAAGCCTGGTGTGACCCATCCACCTCCTCTCCCATCCCCATGTGTTAATCCAGGGTTTTATGGTGTTTCAATTAGGGAGCGGACGTCTGAAAGAAGTTTGTCATTGGAAAGTAAAGAGTTAATGTAACCAGTAACACATAAATATACACTATATCACCAAAAGTATTGGGACGCCTGCCTTTACATGCCCATGAACTTTAATGGCATCCCAGTCTTAGTCTGTAGGGTTCAATTTTGAGTTGGCCAACCCTTTGCAGATATAACAGCTTCAACTCTTCTGGGAAGTCTGTCCACAAGGTTTAGGAGTGTGTCTATGGGAATGTTTGACCATTCTTCCAGTTGTGAGGTAAGGCACTGATGTTGGATGAGAAGGCCTGGCTCGCAGTCTCCACTCGAATTCATCCCAAAGGTGTTCTATCTGGTTTAGGTCAGGACAGTCAAGTTCCTCCACCCCAAACTTGACCATCCATGTCTTTATGGACCTTGCATTTTGCACTGGTGCGCAGTCATGTTGGAACAGGAAGGGGCCATCCCCAAACTGTTCTCACAAAGTTGGGAGCATGAAATTGTCCAAAATGTCTTGGTATGCTGACGCCTTAAGAGTTCCTCCCTCCACTAAATGATTTAGACCAGTGCACAAAGGGGGAGGGGTATGCCTATATATCAAGAATAATGTACAAGTGAATGTGAGAGATGACATCACTAAGGGAGCTAGAGAGGAGGTGGTATCCTTATGGGTGGAGCTCCAAAAGGGATGAAGCTAAGGGCAAAATAATACTGTATGCTATAGGCCCCCTAACCTGAGGGAGGAGGGGGAGACGGATCTCCTATTACAATCTGGATTAGCAGCAAGGATGGGAAGTGTTAATAATGGGGGATTTTAACTATCCAGACATAGACTAGGCGGAGGGAACCATGCATTCATCTAAGGCTCGCCAGTTCCTAAATGTCGTGCAGGACAATTTCATGGTTCAGATGGTAGACGCACCAACTAGAAATAAAGCGTTACTGGATCTACTGATTACCAACAATACAGACCTGATCATGGATGTGGAAATAAGGGGCAATTTAGGAAACAGCGATCACAGGTCAATTGGCTTCAGTATAAATCACACAAATAGGAAACATAAGGGGAATACAAGGACACTGAATTTCAAAAGAGCCAACTTCCCTAAACTACGAACCTTGCTAGAAGGCATTTGGGATGAAATCTTAGGAACAAAGAACACGGGGGAGAGATGGGTTTGCTTTAAGAGCATATTAAATAAGGGCATTAGTAAATGCATCCTATTGGGTAATAAATTTAAAAGAGC
This sequence comes from Aquarana catesbeiana, assembly GCF_042186555.1. NCBI lineage: Eukaryota > Metazoa > Chordata > Amphibia > Anura > Ranidae > Aquarana > Aquarana catesbeiana. Next base: position 783,428,954 of record NC_133325.1, on the reverse strand, counting down.
GAACAAAAGTCCTGGATGGCTTAACTCCAATGTAAAGATGCATATAAAAGCGAAGGAGAAGGCCTTAAAAAAATACGAGGTTGAGGGATCATCATCAGCATTCAGACTTTATAAAAGATGCAACAAGAAATGTAAGGGTGCAATCAGGACGGCTAAGATAGAACATGAAAGACACATAGCGGAGGAGAGCAAAAAAAATCCCAAGAAATTCTTTAACACCTTGCCGCCGAGCGCACGCAGGCCGCGTACGGCCTCGCCTTTCAGGGGTTATACCGGGATGATGCCCGCAGCCCTATCCAGGGATAACAACCGATGCGGCTAAAAGCTACTCAGTTGTTATCCCGGAGGAGCGGGAGGGGCGGCTCTTATCGGGTTTAGCGCTCTTCCGTCGCTCTTATCGGGCTTCCCTTCCCACCGGGAGTCCCGATCATCGATCTGCCACTTACGGTGGTAGCGAGAGACTGGCACGAAGCCCAAAACGGCTTCGTTCCAGGCTTCTCTCTGTAAACACAGAAGTGACGTCACTACGTCACTTCCTGTTTACTCGGCTGCCAATGGCGCCGTTTTTAAAAAAATATACAGTATTCAGAATCATCGTTTTCGGCGATTTGAATACTTTGAAGTGCAAAGGAGGAATTTGGGGTCTTTTAGACCCCCGATCCCTCCACAAAGAGTACCTGTCACCACCTATTACTGTCAAAAGGGATGTTTACATTCCTTGTGACAGCAATAAAAGTGATCAAAAATTAAAAAAAACACAAAAATAAATCAAATTTAAAAATAAAAATTTAAAACGTCCCCGTGAGCTTGCGCAGCAAAGAAAACGCATACGGTAGTCTCGCCCGCATATGTAAACGGTGTTCAAATCACACATGTGAGGTATCGCCGCGATTGTCAGAGTGAGAGCAATAATTCTAGCACTAGACCTCCTCTGTAACTCTAACTTGGTAACTGTTATTTTTTTTTTAAATGTCGCCTCTTGAGATTTTTAGGTACCGTAGTTTGTCGCCATTCCACGAGTGCGTGTAATTTTAAAGCGTGACATGTTTGGTATCTATTTACTCAGCGTAACATCATCTTTCACACTAACTTTACTGTTTCGTTTTTTTTTTAATTCATGAAAGTGTCTTTTTCCCCAAAAAGTTGTGTTTAAAAGACCGCTGCAAAAATACCGTGTGACATAAAATATTGCAACAATCACCATTTTATTCTCTAGATTCTCTGCTAAAAAATATACATAATGTTTGGGGGTTCTAAGTAACTTTCTAGCAAAAAATACAGACTTTAACTTGTAAACACCAAATGTCAGAAATAGGCTTAGTCATGAAAGGGTAAGTATGTAAATAGTAAAAAAGGGAGGACAGACCATATTGGCCCCACAAAGAATGAAGAAGGACATCTGGTTACAAAGGATGGGTAGATGGCGAAGGTATTGATTTTATTCTTCTCCTCAGTCTTCTCGAGGGAATCGGGGGGCTTCAGTAACCAAAACTGCAGTGTTTATCCTCATGACACATCACAGGAAGCACCTCAACGGTTAACAGAGGACAGAATTAATATTAGACTTGGGAAACTTAACATTAATAAATCACTGGGACCAGATGGCTTGCATTCAAGGGTACTTAGGGAACTCAGTCAAGTAACTGCCAGACCATTGTTTCTAATTTTTACTGACAGTCTAATGACTGGAATGGTACCGGCTGATTGGAGAAAAGCTAATGTAGCACCAATATTTAAATATTTAAAAAGGGCCCAAAATACATCCCTGGGAATTACAGACCAGTTAGCCTAACATCAATAGTATGTAAACTCTTGGCAGGGATGATAAGGGACTATATAAAAGATTTTAGTAATGAGAACGGTATCATTAGCAGTAATCAGCATGGATTCATGAAGAATCATTCTTGCCAAACCAATCTATTAGCCTTCTATGAGGAGGTGAGTTGCCATCTAGATAAAGGAAGGCCCGTAGACGTGGTGTATCTGGATTTTTCAAAAGCATTTGACACAGTTCCCCATAAACGTTTACTGTACAAAATAAGGTCCGTTGGCATGGACCATAGGGTGAGTACATGGATTGAAAACTGGCTACAAGGGTGAGTTCAGAGGGTGGTGAAAAATGGGGAGTACTCGGAAATTAATGGGGTGGGCAACTACATGGCAAATGAGGTTCAATGTAGAAAAATGTAAAATAATGCATTTGGGTGGCAAAATTATGAATGCAATCTATACACTGGGGGGAGAACCTCTGGGGGAATCTAGGATGGGAAAGGACCTGGGGGATTCTAGTAGATGATAGGCTCAGCAATGGCATGCAATGCCAAGCTGCTGCTAACAAAGCAAACAGAATATTGGCATTAAAAAGGGGATCAACTCCAGAGATAAAACGATAATTCTCCCACTCTACAAGACCGGCCGCACCTGGAGTATGGTGTCCAGTTCTGGGCACCAGTCCTCAGGAAGGATGTACTGGAAATGGAGCGAATACAAAGAAGGGCAACAAAGCTAATAAAGGGTCTGGAGGATATTAGTTATGAGGAAAGGTTGCAAGCACTGAACTTATTCTCTCTGGAGAAGAGACGCTTGAGAGGGAATATGATTTCAATATACAAATACCGTGACCCCACAATAGGGATAAAGCTTTTTCGTGGAAGGGAGTTTAACAAGACACATGGCCACTCATCAAAATTAGAAGAAAAGAGGATTAACCTTAAACTACGTAGAGGGTTTTTTACTGTAAGAGCGGCAAGGATGTGGAATTCCCTTCCACAGGCGGTGGTCTCAGCGGCGGGGCATTGATAGTTTCAAGAAACTTTTAGATAAGCACCTGAACGACCACAACATACAGGGATATACAATGTAATACTGACATACAATCACACACATAGGTTGGACTTGATGGACTTGTGTCTTTTTTTAACCTCACCTACTATGTAACTATGTAAGGTCCATAAAGACATGGATGAGTGAGTTTGGGTTGGAGGAACTTAACTGCCCGGCACAGTCCGACACAGTCCTGATATCAAGGCCTGGCTTGCAGTTTCCGGTCTAATTCATCCCTAAGGTGTTCTATCGGGTTGAGGTCAAGACTGGTGCAGACCAGTCAAGTTCCTCCACCCCAAACTCGCTCATTCTTGTCTTTATGAACCTTGCTTTGTTCACTGGTCCAAAAATCATTTGGTGGAGGGAGGATTATGTTGTGGGGTTGTTTTTCAGGGGTTTGGCTTGGCCCCTTAGTTCTAGTGAAGGGATCTCTTAAGGCGTCAGCATACCAAGACATTTTGGACAATTTCATGCTCCCAACTTTGTGGGAACAGTTTGGGGATGGCCCAACATGACTGCGCACCAGTGCACAAAGCAAGGTCCATAAAGACATGAATGAGAGAGTTTGGGGGTGGAGGAAATTGACTGGCCTGCACAGAGTCCTGACCTCAACCCGATAAAACACCTTTGGGTGAATTAGAGCAGAGACTGTGAGCCAGGCCTTCTTGTTCAACACCAATGCCTGACCTCAAAAATGAGGTTCTGGAGGAATGGTCAAACATTCCAATAGACATACTCCTAAACCTTGTGGACAGCCTGGCTCGCAGTTTCTGCTCTAATTCATCCAAAAGGTGTTCTATTGGGTTGAGGTCAGGACTCTGTGCAGGCCAGTCAAGTTCTTCCACCCTAACTTTGCTCACAAATGCGCTTTTGAAAAAATGGTCAAACATTCCCATAGACACACTCCTAAACCTTGTGGACAGACTTCCCAGAAGAGTTGAAGCTGTTATATCTGCAAAGGGTGGGCCAACTCAATATTGAACCCTACAGACAAAGACTGGGATGCCATTAAAATTCATGTGCGTGTAAAGACAGGCATCCCAATACTCTTGGTAATATAGTGTATATAGTCTATACTTCCTTTTATCGCATTTATCCAATCTATGGCTTGATCTGAAAACATATTATCTGCTGGCCAATCTACGGCAAAGTCATAGAGGCTGATGACGGAGATAAACTTTATGGAAGTCCTGATGGAGAGACAATTTTTCCTATAAAGTCTACACGCCCCTGAAATTGCTCAGTTTAAAGAACAATAAATTGTGTAATTGTTTTGATAAACCCCACGCTGCACGGCAGTTAGCATACCTGTCGGGGACAGAAAAAAAAAGAGAGCTGCCAAAACGTTTTCTTGAATGTCAGAGTCGCAATAAATAATGCAAGTACAAATGTCATCCTTTCACGCCTTTCCTCGCATTTTTATGTACAGCAGAATGACTGATATGTGTTCATGAGAAAGACGGCCGGGGAGCAGAATCTGCTTAGTGAACAAAACCAACCCGAACCCAACAAGACCAGAGCCAGCACATCAACCAGGAGGAGACCTCTGAGAGCCTGGCCAGCCTTCCACCCCTATTCCCCATCCAGGAGGATCATATCTTTGTAAACACAAATCTATGATTACTTCTGGGTACTCTGAGCACAGCAGAGCCTTCATCTAGGGGGGTCTTTATAGAATCGGAAAATTACTTATCCAGAAAATGCCATGGAAGGGGGGATGGGGTGGAGGGGGGGGTAAGGAAGGAAGTGAGGGAAGAAGGCAAGCGAAGGGAGGTAAGGAGAGAGGGAATGAAAAAAGAAAGGTGGAAAAGGGAGAAGGAATGTAAGCAGCAGAAGGGAGGGAGAGAGAATGGGAAGGAAGGAGAGAGGAAGCAATGAAGGAAGGAGAGAGCAAGGAAGCAAGGAAGGAAAAGAGGGAGGGGTAAGGAAATATGTAAGAAAAGAAGGAAGAGAAAAAGAAAGAGAGGAGGGAAGGAAGGAAGGAAGGAAGGAAGGAAGGAAGGAAGGAAGGAAGGAAGGAAGGAAGGAAGGAAGGAAGGAAGGAAGAAGTGAGGGGTAAGAAAATAGGTAGGAAAAGAAGGAAGAGAAAAAGAGAGGGAGAGAGAAAGGAAGGGAGGAAGAAAAAGGGAAGGAAATAGGGAAGGGTGAAGAAGGTAAAAAAAGAAGGGAAGGAAGAAGAGAAGGAGGAGGGGAGGACAGGAGGAAAGAAGGAAAGAAAGAAGGAAAAGAGGGAGGGGTAAGGAAATAGGTAAGAAAAGAAGGAAGAGAAAAAGAGTGAGAGGGAGGAGGGAGGGAGGAAGAAAGGAAGGAAGGCAGGAAAGAAGGTTTGATGCTCAATGATGTACGAGGCATTGGGGCATTGGGGGGGGCCGCCCTAAAGAGCTGTTGTTCTGGCATATTCAAACCGGAGCAACTCTTTATATTCCTTTTTTGAAGGAAGGAAGGGGAGAGGAAGGAAAGAGAGTGGGGTAAGTTAATAGGTAAGAAGAAAAGGAAGAGAAAAAGAGAGGAAGGAAGGAAGGAAGGAAGGAAGGAAGGAAGGAAGGAAGGAAGGAAGGAAGGAAGGAAGGAAGGAAGGAAGGAAGGAAAAGAAGGAAGGATGCTCCATGATATACGAGGCATTGGGGGCACCCCACCCTAAAGAGCTGTTGTTCTTGCTTGCTCAAACCCGAGCAACTCTTTATATTCCTTTTTTGAGAGGGAAGGGGAGAAGAAGGAAAGAGGGAGGGTTAAGGAAATAGGTAAGAAAAGAAGGAAGAGAAAAAGGGAGGGAGGGAGGGAGGAAGGAAGGAAGGAAGGAAGGAAGGAAGGAAGGAAGGAAGGAAGGAAGGAAGGAAGGAAGGAAAAGAAGGAGGGGTAAGGAAATAGGTAAGAAAAGAAGTTAGAGAAAAAGAGAGGGAGGAAGGAAGGAAGGATGCTCCATGATATACGAGGAATGAGCTGTTGTTCTGGCTTGTTCAAACCCGAGTAACTCTTTATATTCCTTTTTTGAAAGAGGGAAGAGGAGGGGAAGGAAAGAGGGAGGAGTAAGGAAATAGGTAAGAAAAGAAGGAAGAGAAAAAGAGAGGGAGGAAAGAAGGAAGGAAGGAAAAGGGAAGGAAGAAAATAGGGAGGGGTGAAGAAGGTAGAGAATAAGGAGGGAAAGAAGGAAGGAGGAACTGAAGAAAGTAAAGGAACAAGAAAGGAAGGATAGAAAAGGGATGAAAGAAAGGAGGGAAGGAAGGAAGGATGAAAAGGTAGTGAAGAGTAAGCAGGGAATGAAGGAAGAAATGATGGAAAGATAGAAGGAATGGGGCAACAAAAGGGAGGAAGGAAGGAAAGGAAGAAAGGAAAGAAGGAAGAAAACCATAAGGAAAAGAAAGAAAGAAAGAAAGAAAGAAAGAAAGAAAGAAAGAAAGAAAGAAAGAAAGAAAGAAAGAAAGAAAGAAAGAAAGAAAGAAAGAAAGAAAGAAAGAAAGAAAGAAAGAAAGAAAGAAAGAAAGAAAGAAAATCTAGCAATGGAATCCTAAGCTCCCTCGTCCAGCATTACCCTGAATCTGTCGCTGGTGTCACACTCTGGAATGTCTCAGGACATTATCACAAGAATTACATTTTCCCTACTTAGGGATTTACCATTTGCAACCTGGCAATTACAATATTTTATCTGCCGGGGCTGGCAGGGGATTAGGAAGGAAAATAATCATTTTATTAAAAGAAAATTCAGCTCATAATGCGCAGCGGCTCAGAGGGGGAAAGTTCTATGTTGAATAATATAGCCTTGACCTTTCATTGCTGTAATATTCTCTGTACAATATCGCACCCTGCGTTGTGTTAACCTTCCCAGTGATATGTATGTGACTCACACGTATTCCTGGTGGCGGCGGGGGGGCAGGCTGAGATCATTCTATGTGAAATCTATAGGAATATGACATCCGAGGTCTGCCAGGCGGATTAACTTCTATTGTAAAATGCTTTGATACAATAGACTTTGATTAAAAAAAAAAAAAAAAACCTTAAAGAAACTATGTTTTTTATTTGTATTTATTTTTTAGCTTTACTATACTTAATTATTTAAAGAAAGTAGCTTCACCCTTGTCACTATCTTAAACTAATGCCCCGTACACACGATCGGAAATTCCGCCAGCAAAAGTCGGGTGTGAGCTTTTGGTCAGAAATTCCGACCGTGTGTATGCTCCATCGGACTTTTGCTGGCGGAATTACCGCCAGCAAAAGATTGAGAGCAGGTTCTCTATTTTTCGGTCGGAAAAAGTTCCGATCCGAAAATGTGTTCGTCTGTATGCAATTCGGACGTGCAAAAAACGACGCATGCTCGCAAACAATTCGACGCATGCTCAGGAGCATTGAACTTCATTTTTTCAGCTCATCGGAGTGTTGTACGTCACCGCGTTCTTAACGGTCCAAAGTTCAGAGAACTTTTGTGTGGCAGTGTGTATGCAAGACAAGCTTGAGCGGAATTCTGTCTGAAAAAAACATCCAAGTTTTTTCTGACGGAAATTCAGACTGTGTGTACAGGGCATAAGACTTCATACGGAGCCTATCGAGTCACAAGAGATTCAGGGGATGAGCCTTTTCTCTGAGTCACTCAGCTGAGTGTGGAATTTGAGCTTCAGCTGTTCAGGTCTTGTAGTAATATGCCCAAACCGTTGTGACTGATGTGCTCTGCCATTTCAGTATACAAGATAGCTTAAATCTGCAACTCTTAGAAAGATGCTTACACTGTACTATACATATATATGTTCTCTGTTCTGTAGGCCATGGGACAGGATCCATGACTTATGACTCATAACCAGATGGCCTGTTGACTCTTGTAATCTCATGATAAATGTATTTATCTGAGGGCCCTGTTGATGTACCTAAATAGACGGGTGGTCGTCCAGAATACCTACTATTTCCTTTCAGGTCTGTGAGTAACAGATTTTTTTTCTTCTATTGTCCAATTCTGGTGATCCTGTGCGAATTGTAGCCTCAGTTTCCTGTCCTTAGCTGACAGGATTGGCACCAGTGTGGTCTTCTGCTGCTGTAGCCCATCTGCTTCAAGGTTGGATGTGTTGTGTGTTCAGAGATGGTATTCTGCATACCTTGGTTGTAACGAGAGGTTATTTGAGTTACTGTTGCCTTTCTATCATCTGAAACCAGTCTGCCCATTCTCCTCTGACCTCTGACATCAACAAGGGCTTTTCCTCCACACGACCACCGCTCACTGGAAATGTTCTCTTTTTCGAACCATTCTCTGTAAACCTCGAGAGAGGGTTGTGCGTGAAAATCCCAGTAGATCAGCACGTTTTTGAAATACTCAGACCAGCCCGTCTGGCACCAACAACCACGCCACGTTCAAAGTCACCTAAATCCCCTTTCTTCCCAATTGAAATGCTCGGTTTGAAGTCGCCTTCACCTCGTCTACACGTCTAGATGCCTAAATGAATTGAGTTGCTGCCATGTAATTGGCTGATTGGCAATTTGTGTTACCAAGCTATTCAACAGGTGTACCTAATAAATTGTCTGGTGAGTGTATATATATATATATATATATATATATATATATATATATATATATACTGTATTTATTGGCGTATAACACTCACTTTTTCACCACGAAAATCCGGTGCAAATAGCGTGTGCGTGTTATACGCCAATATTTTAATTTGGCTGCCTGGGAGGGGACAGTAAGGGGGGCGGGGCGAGCGCCATCAGATTACATACAGTGAGAATCTCCTGTTTAGTTGGCGGCCTCTGTAATAGGAAGTCCCGTCTCCTGGGCCGCCATTGGACCACTGTTCTGTCTATCATAGGAGGTTCTTACTGTATGTAATCTGTCGGCGCTCGTCCCACCCCCTCCCTGTCTTCTCTAGGCTGCAGATGGTCATCGATCAGGCTGCACTGATGGCAGTGGTGAGGCTGCATTGATGTGGACTGATGAGGCTGCATTGATGGCAATGGTGAGGCTGCAGATGGGCACTGACGATTATTTTGCTTCAAAGTTCCTTATTTAAAATTTAAGTTTTTTTCCTGAAACTTCCCTCTTAAAATGAATGTGCGTGTTATACGCCAATAAATACGGTATATATATATATATTACACAACACACACACGTTCCCTTTAAGGCAGATCCTTCAGGAACCATTATTTTCTGTTTTGCTGCTCAGTATGTCTGAAAAATGAGAAAGATTTATCAACCACAGCCATGGGGGGAGAATTTGTAAAATGAATTAGTCATTGTTTAGTGAAAGGTCACGGACACATAACAAGGTAAGTTATTAATGTGTAATAACATTGTATATGGTTCCAGTTAAGCTTTTCCCATCAGTATTGAAAAAAAAAAAAAAACGGAAAGGCTAACGGTCCTCCAAATCAAGATTCCCTCCAGCTCCTGACTTCTTCCTCCAAAACCCCCCGGAGGCGGCTAACGAGGTTTCAGCCTCACGATTTGTGATGGAGCTTAATCCCCTTACGGAATTAGACCTGTAATATGGACTTGCCTATCCGACATCCAATATATCTATGGTGGTTGATGGAACCTCAGATTTAATTAACAAACACTTGATCATTTCCACTGAAAAAAAGGGCCCAGGGAAATCTCTTGACGTGGTATCACATCCACTCAGATTCTCAATTCTTGTTTTGGGCAGCAAGAAAATCAATTTAGCCGGTATTTAAGTAGAGAATGAAAAGTGTGATTGGGACATTTCCATAGCAGCAGGCATCTCACGGGAGACGAGGCCATGAAAAAAGTTTTAAGGTTTTTTTTTTTTTTTTTTTTTTCTTCTTCTTTCAGATTCAATTGGCAGAAGATAAAGAAGGCAATTCTCTGATATAGGGGCCGATATATAAAGTTTGAAATCCATGCTTCAAAGGCTTTTTTTTTTTTTTCTTGTTTCTGACAATTCAGATTATTTGAAAAGCTGCTTTAGGCCATTTCTTTGTTCATTTTTGCCAAAATTCTACCTACTGTGAAAATGACGAAGCCAAATCTATATCTCTGAGTACTACAGAAGTTGATTGCTGTTTTGCTTTTCCTTAAAAAAAAAAATGTCTGACCTCGCCCTAAACTTGGCATAATTCAATATTTTTCGTAACAGAAAAAAAGAAATAAATGTTTTTTTTCTTGAAATTGTCTTTTTATTTTATTTATTTATTTATTTTCAATTTTAATTTTTTTATTGAAAAGTATGCAACAGATACACTTAGGAGGTAACTTTGCAAGAACATTCAATCAGTAGTTAACATTATTAACACAACCAATACTCTGAGATATACTGCGGAGGAGTAAAGTGAATACTTATGGTATCAAGAAAGAGATAATGCTTATAATAAATTGCCATAACCCCCTCCGATCAATTTGCGTTAGGGGCAATCTCTCCTTTCTGAAGAAAAAGAGAGATCAGCCAGGTCATTTTATTTTTTTTAATATACATTTTTTTACTTTTACTTTACCGGTCTACATTTTTAGTGGCAGAAGAAAGTAAATTAATAGTTTTGTATTTTTTTAATTTTTTTTTTTCACCAAAATTTTAAAGGTTTAACCACTTAAGGAGCGAGCCTCTTTCTGAAGTAAATGAATAGTTTTGTATTTTTTATTTTTTTTTCATCAAAGTTGTAAAGGTTTAACCACTTAAGGACCGAGCCTCTTTCTGAAGTCAATAATTAGTTTTGTATTTTTAAAATTTTTTTTTTTTTTCACCAAAGTTGTAAAGGTTTAACCACTTAAGGACCGAGCCTCTTTCTGAGATTTGTTGTTTACAAGTTAAAAACAGTTTTGTTTTTTTTTGCTAGAAAATTACTTAGAACCCCCAAACATTATACATTTTTTTTTCGCCCTAGAGAATAAAATGGCGGTCGTTGCAATACTTTCTGTCACACCGTATTTGCGCAGCGGTCTCACAAACGCACTTTTTTTTGGAAAAAATAAACTTTTTTGAATTAAAAAATAAGACAACAGTAAAGTTAGCTCAATTTTTTTATATATATATATATTTATATTTTATATTGTAAAAGATAATGTTACACCGAGTAAATTGATACCCGACATGTCACGCTTCAAAATTGCGCCCGCTCGTGGAATGGCGACAAACTTTTACCCTTAAAAATCTCCATAGGCGACGTTTAAAAAATTCTACAGGTTGCGTGTTTTGAGTTACAGAGGAGGTCTAGGGCTAGAATTATTGCTCTCACTCTACCGATCGTGGCGTTACCCCACATGTGTGGTTTGGACACCGTTTTCGTATGCGGGCGCTACTCACATATGCATTCGCTTCTGCACGCGAATTCGTCTGGGCAGGGCGCATTTAAACATTTTTTTTCTTATTTATTTTACCTTTTATTTTTTATTTTTATACTGTTTAAAAAACAAAAATTGGCGCTTTTATTCCTATTACAAGGAATGTAAACATCCCTCGTAATAGAAAAAAGCATGACAGGTCCTCTTAAATATGAGATCTGGGGCCAAAAATACATCAGATCTCTTTTTTACACTAAAATGCAATAAAAAGAAAAAGAAAAAAAAATTGTCATTTAAAAAAAATGGCCCTTTAAGAGCTGCGGCCGGAAGTGACGTTTTTGACATCGCTTCCACCCAGCAATTGTATGGAGATGGATGGGGTCCATCTTCTCCTCACTTGTCTTCATACCTGACAGGAGACAGGACGCGATCGCCTCCGCCGCTGCTGACGGCTCCGGTAAGCGGCGGAGGGCACCGGATTACTGCGGGAGGGGGGGGCCCTCTCTCGCCACCGATAAAAGTGATCTTGCGGCGAATCCACCGCAGAGACCACTTTTACCTTGTAGCGGACCGCCCGCTGAAGAAGAGGATACTGGGGGTATGGTAGCTAGCTGCTGCCATAACAACAATATCCTCCTTCAAACAGCCGACATAGAATTGCGGCGGGCGGTCCGAAAGTGGTTAAAATCCTGTAAATTTTATTTTTTTTATACCAGGGTTACTCAACTAGGGTTCCTCTAGAGGTTGCTAGGGGTTCCTTGAGCAGCGAGCAATTTCTGCCTCCCAGATAAGTTCCCATATTTGGTGTGATTTCTTTATACTCGTTTTTTTCACCTAATAAGTTTGATGTCATTATATTGATTTATGTTTCTGTTTTCACAATATTGAGTTTTATCTCAATGCACATATACAGTAGATGGTAACACACCTACGCTAATGCTGTGCATTGTGGTGGGCTGCATTACCAAAAATAGTTCAAATGTAGCTTTGTGTGCATTAAGGTGCTTTGATAGCTCAATTTAAAAAAAAAAAAAAAAACACCATGGGGCCATGGACTTTAAATAACACAGTCCTTCATATATTACATGTATACACAATGAATGTATAACCAAGCTTGTAAGCAGGTGCTCCCAGAGTGATCCCGGCGGTAAATGTTTTTCATGCATGTTCTATTTTTGGGTGTTTTGTTTATTTTCTTTGAAGGTCTTTCTAAAAAAAAAACTTATATTCCATTGTAAGGGTATTATACTGCTATTTGTGGTTGGCCTACTGAGCTGGTGGATCCTGAGGAGCAAGGGTTAACACTGCTGGACAGATTTTCCCATGCATTTCAGGAAAATATTGCCCCCTGCAGGACAAGTTGTAAAGCAAGGGGCTCACTTGAGTTCCTTGGGGCCTTCTGCTCTTAGGGAAGTAGCTGCCACGCTGTGGCTTGACCACCCCTTGTGGGAGCTCAACCAGGGTTCAAAGGAGCATGTGACTGCATCGATTTAAAGCCACCAGTTATGGATTTATACTGCCAAGTATGGATTTGCTACCAATTAAGGACTCTTGCCTTGCTAAGGACTGTAATGGACTTTCACACCTAAGTAAGGTATGACTACCTCTGTAAAGGATTTCCAGTACGGTGACTGGCGCATAGATATGCGAATGTGCATAGCATCTCTTATAGAAATTAGCATAGCCGCATTGCTCATAGGAATGCACAGGAATGCGGGCACACGTGTACATGAACGTGGGAGTGCGTCCACCACTTCTGGCACTAGATGGGCTATTTAAGTAAGGCTCTTATGCCGCGTACACATGACCGGACTTTCCGGCAGAAAAGGTCAGACGGAGCTTTTTCTTTCGAAAATTCTGACGGACCTAGAAATAGAACATGTTTTAAATCTTTCCGAACAAATCAATTCCTATCGGGAAAACCGTTCGTCTGTATGCTATTCCGACGGACCAAAAACGACGCAAGGGCAGCTATTGGCTACTGGCTATTGAACTTCCTTTTTCCAGAAATCTGGCTGGTCTGAAGTCACTAAGGGGATGCATGCATGGCATATTCAAGAATAGGGCTTATTTAAAGCACACAAGAGAAGTTAGAGAAGATACAGTACAGAGGTCTAATGAGCAGATAAGCTGTCCTAAGGGGGATGGATTGCAGTTACTAATGACTACCTTACTCATGTCTAGTGCTTAAGCTACCAACCAGCCAGGAAGTGGGTGACATGACATGGGAGACAGAGACTCTGGTAGTGAAGGGGTTGATGCTTGACCCCTTTACTGGCATAGATAATGAGAGTGATCTACAACTCTTGGCTAATTAGCAGAGTAGCTGAGGGCTGTATGAAAAGCGAGCCCTTATGTGAAACCTGCTCTATCCTGAGACTAATCGCCAATCCTGCCATAGATACAAGCTTAGTTCCAGATGTAGGGATGGCAGCTCCTCTCATAATCAGCACTCCTAGTTCCAGAGTTGGGCTCATACTTGACGCAGCCGTTGGCGTTCCTGATGGCTGAAAAGTGCAGAACATCTCCATGCATTTACGGGATATAATCCATAGGAGGAGCATCTACTCTACCGGAAAACAAAAACACTTACGGTAACATTTTATTATGACAAAAATGTTTTTCTATGAAGCATCTTTGATGCTCAACTTTAATATTTAGTGGCCCTTCATAAACAGCAGACTTCTGAACCTGAAATATTTTTGAAATTGTGAAGCAGTAATTATAACTTCACGAACATTTTACTCTCTGACCCCCTGCAAACAGAACACAAATGAAAAAGAAAGACAAACACATTGTAATGTTACGGTTGTTGGGAAATTGACACGCACGGCTTGCAAAATTATTTAAAATACAGTAGGCTTCCTGACTGCTTAATTATAATGTGTGAGTTAATAACAGTGTAGCTTTATCAAGCACTAAATTTCATACTTCCCTTCACAGGTTTATAAAAAGAAGGACGTGACCCAGAAAATCAGATCATTGCTGCCTGGTGTATATTACACATTACACACAACCAGGTACACCGAGCCATCGGGGGAGAGACGGGAGAGATGTACTCTACTGTATTCTAGAGGGAAGGGCATTCTATATCTCCATTAAATCTACAGAGAGACTAACAGATATAAGGAAAGAAGGGAAGAGGAAGAAAGGAAGGAAGGAAAGATGAAGGTGGGAGGAAGGAAGGGAAACAGTAAGGAAGAAGTGAAGAAAGAAAGGAGAGAAGGAGGAGGGAGAAAAGGGGAGGGGGGAAGGAAGGAAGGAAGGAAGGAAGGAAGGAAGGAAGGAAGGGAGGAAGGAAGGAAATAAGAAGAAGAGAGAGAGAGCAAAAAGGGAAAGGTGGGGGAGGATGATGAAGGAAGGGACTACAAGGTAAGGAAGGAGGGGAATAAATAAAATAAGAAAAAAAGGTAGGAAGTAAGAAAAGGAGGTAAGGAATGAAAGGTAACAAAAGGAAAGGAGGAGAGGTGGGGAACATGGAACAAAGATGATAGTGGGAAGGAAGGAAGGAAGGAAGGAAGGAAGGAAGGAAGGAAGGAAGGAAGGAAGGAAGGAAGGAAGGAAGGAAGGAAGGAGGACAGAATGGAAGAGTGAAGGTAAACAAGAAGTGAGGAAAGAAAAGAAGGAAGGGGAGAAAGGAAGGAAAGAAGGAATGCAGGAGGGAGGAAGGAAGGGAGAAGAAGAAGGGGAGGAGGGAAAGTAAGAAAGGAAGGCAGGGAGGGAAAAGAGGAGTAAGGGAAGGAGGGAATGGGAGGGGAGAGAAGAAGGAAAGACAGAAGCAGGGAGGGCAAAAAAAGGAAATAAGATGGGAGGGGAGAATGAGAGCAAGGGAAGGGTGAGGGGTGCAGGGGAGGAAGGTGATGAAGGAAGAAAAGAAAAGATAAGCAAGGAGAGAGGGAATACAAAGAAGTAGTAGAGAGTATAAAAAACAGAAGTGAAAGGAGGAAAACTTTAAAAGGGAAAGGAGGGAGGTGGGGAAATAGAAGAAAGGTGATTAGGGGTGCGGGTGAGGGAAGGAAGGAAGGAAGGAAAGAAGGGGGGAGGGAGGAAAGAAGGAAGGAAGGAAGGAAGGAAGGAAGGAAGGAAGGAAGGAAGGAAGGAAGGAAGGAAGGAAGGAAGGAAGGAAGGAAGGAAGGAAGGAAGGAAGGAAGGAAGGAAGAAAAGAGAAGGAACAAAACGAAAATAAAGGGAAATGAAGCAGGGGATGCGGAAATGGAATAAAAAAAAAAGAGTGAGGAAAGGAGAGGAAAGGAAAAGGAAAAAGGGAAGGATAAAGATGGATGGAAAACATTAGAGAGATAGATAGATAGATAGATAGATAGATAGATAGATAGATAGATAGATAGATAGATAGATAGATAGATAGATAGATAGATAGATAGATAGAGATACTCCATGAGGCTCTGTATTACTGAATTTAATTTCACCTGATTGTAATTTGTAGGTATTCTGTAAAACATGGCATTATAGGTCACAAGATAACAGGCTGAGTTCCTGTATGCAGATAGGAGCCATTTGCTGCCTTGTCCATAATGTTGTATCTAATGAATGCTGCGTCACATTGGGACATCTCATTAGCTCTGTAAACTTTAAATGTCAGCAATGTTTTTAATGCCAGCATTGTAAAAAGGTACAAGACTGGTCAATGGGATGGTGATGTGACAGTATTCATCATGGAAGGGCTCTGCTCATCCCTGTTCTTACATTCTGTTCAGCTCCAGGCACGGAAATATCATCACATACTGCAGGTAAAAGACAATATTCTAGATTTGCAGGAGAACTCCTTTCCTTCTTTATAAATCCAAGGAATCAATGACTTTACATTAAGAGCCGCATTGGAGATCAGAGCGGGTGTGGATGTTGGGGAGAAACAGAGACCGTAGGATGACCATAAGATTTTTGTGAGACTTGTGCTGGATAAAATCTTGCAGTGGGCTGAATTTGGCCTGTGGGCAGTAGTTTGGAATCCTCCTGGCTTAGACAGCAGTTGAGGCAGGCCTGTAACAAAGTTTGTGGGGTTCCTTAGCAAAACGAATAAAGGGGTCCCTCTTCCCCTCTAATTTCCATCTCAATGATGGAAACAGAGTTGTGCATAAATCCATTTTTGTATAACTAAATTTCATACGGTCTCTGCTGGGTAGAGATTGGAATTCTTGGTGGGCAGACACAAAGTACTCAGAATAAGGTGTTCTCAGAATCCAGGGTGGTCCAGCTAGCTTGTAAAGTAGCGGGACAACATAGGAATGTATCTATCTTTATTTTTAGCTCAAGGAAGACAGTGTGGTGCCATTGGAGCTCTTTTTCATGAGGCTACCTAAAGTCACCAATTCTGGCATGGACAGACCACACAGAAATCACCCCTTTGGGAACTCTAGGTAAGGCCCAGCCTGGCCTAACCAGTCTCCAATGCTCTCCCTCTCTAGCCAGCACCAGTCTATCTGTCCCACTGTCCAGACTAGGGATGAGCCGAACACCCCCCTGTTCGGTTCGCACCAGAACATGCGAACAGGAAAAATGTTCGCTCGAACACGCGAACACCGTTAAAGTCTATGGGACACGAACATGAATAATCAAAAGTGCTAATTTTAAAGGCTTATATGCAAGTTATTGTCATAAAAAGTGTTTGGGGACCTGGGTCCTGCCCCAGGGGACATGGATCAATGCAAAAAAAAGTTTTAAAAACGGCCGTTTTTTCAGGAGCAGTGATTTTAATAATGCTTAAAGTCAAACAATAAAAGTGTAATATCCCTTTAAATTTCGTACCTGGGGGGTGTATATAGTATGCCTGTAAAGGGGCGCATGTTTCCCGTGTTTAGAACAGTCTGACAGCAAAATGACATTTGGAAGGAAAAAACACATTTAAAACTACCCGCGGCTATTGCATTGCCGACAATACACATAGAAGTTCATTGATAAAAACGGCATGGGAATTCCCCCCAGGGAAACCCCGAACCAAAATTAAAAAAAAAAAAAATGACGTGGGGGGTCCCCCTAAATTCCATACCAGGCCCTTCAGGTCTGGTATGGATATTAAGGGGAACCCCGGCCAAAATTAAAAAAAAAAATGACGTGGGGTTCCCCCCAAATTCCATACCAGACCCTTCAGGTCTGGTATGGATTTTAAGGGGAACCCCGCGCCAAAAAAAAAAAAAAAAAACGGCGTGGGGTCCCCCCAAAAATCCATACCAGACCCTTATCCGAGCACGCAACCTGGCAGGCCGCAGGAAAAGAGGGGGGGACGAGAGTGCGGCCCCCCCCCTCCTGAACCGTACCAGGCCACATGCCCTCAACATTGGGGGGGTGCTTTGGGGTAGCCCCCCAAAACACCTTGTCCCCATGTTGATGAGGACAAGGGCCTCATCCCCACAACCGTGGCCAGTGGTTGTGGGGGTCTGCGGGCGGGGGGCTTATCGGAATCTGGAAGCCCCCTTTAACAAGGGGACCCCCAGATCCCGGCCCCCCCCCTGTGTGAAATGGTAAGGGGGTACTTACCCCTACCATTTCACTAAAAAACTTTCAAAATAGTTAAAAATGACAAGAGACAGTTTTTGACAATTCCTTTATTTAAATGCTTCTTCTATCTTCCTTCATCTTCTTCTTCTTCTGGTTCTTCTGACTCTTCTGGTTCTTCCTCCGGCGTTCTCGTCCAGCATCTTCTCCGCGGCGTCTTCTATCTTCTTCTCCTCGGGCCGCTCCGCACCCATGGCATGAGGGGAGGCTCCCGCTCTTCTCTTCATCTTCTTCTTCATCCTCTTCTCTTCTTCATCTTCTTCATCTTCTTCATCTTCATCTTCTCTTCTTTTCTTCTCCGGGCCGCTCCGCATCCATGCATGGAGGGAGGCTCCCGCTGTGTGACGGCGTCTCCTCGTCTGACGGTTCTTAAATAACGGGGGGCGGGGCCACCCGGTGACCCCGCCCCCCTCTGACGCACGGTGACTTGACGGGACTTCCCTGTGACGTCACGGGGAATGCCACAGGGAAGTCCCGTCATGTCCCGTGCGTCAGAGGGGGGCGGGGTCACCGGGTGGCCCCGCCCCCCGTTATTTAAGAACCGTCAGACAAGGAGACGCCGTCAAACAGCGGGAGCCTCCCTCCATGCATGGATGCGGAGCGGCCCGGAGAAGAAAAGAAGAGAAGATGAAGATGAAGAAGATGAAGAAGATGAAGAAGAGAAGAGGATGAAGAAGAAGATGAAGAGAAGAGCGGGAGCCTCCCCTCATGCCATGGGTGCGGAGCGGCCCGAGGAGAAGAAGATAGAAGACGCCGCGGAGAAGATGCTGGACGAGAACGCCGGAGGAAGAACCAGAAGAGCCAGAAGAACCAGAAGAAGAAGAAGATGAAGGAAGATAGAAGAAGCATTTAAATAAAGGAATTGTCAAAAACTGTCTCTTGTCATTTTTAACTATTTTGACAGTTTTTTAGTGAAATGGTAGGGGTAAGTACCCCCTTACCATTTCACACAGGGGGGGGGCCGGGATTTGGGGGTCCCCTTGTTAAAGGGGGCTTCCAGATTCCGATAAGCCCCCCGCCCGCAGACCCCCACAACCACCGGCCACGGTTGTGGGGATGAGGCCCTTGTCCTCATCAACATGGGGACAAGGTGTTTTGGGGGGCTACCCCAAAGCACCCTCCCAATGTTGAGGGCATGTGGCCTGGTACGGTTCAGGAGGGGGGGGGCCGCACTCTCGTCCCCCCCTCTTTTCCTGCGGCCTGCCAGGTTGCGTGCTCGGATAAGGGTCTGGTATGGATTTTTGGGGGAACCCCACGCCGTTTTTTTTTTTTTTTGGCGCGGGGTTCCCCTTAAAATCCATACCAGACCTGAAGGGTCTGGTATGGAATTTAGGGGGAACCCCACGTCATTTTTTTTTTTAAATTTTGGCCGGGGTTCCCCTTAATATCCATACCAGACCTGAAGGGCCTGGTATGGAATTTAGGGGGACCCCCCACGTCATTTTTTTTTTTTTTAATTTTGGTTCGGGGTTTCCCTGGGGGGAATTCCCATGCCGTTTTTATCAATGAACTTCTATGTGTATTGTCGGCAATGCAATAGCCGCGGGTAGTTTTAAATGTGTTTTTTCCTTCCAAATGTCATTTTGCTGTCAGATTGTTCTAAACACGGGAAACATGCGCCCCTTTACAGGCATACTATAGACACCCCCCAGGTACGAAATTTAAAGGGATATTACACTTTTATTGATTGAATTTAAGCATTATTAAAATCACTGCTCCTGAAAAAACGGCCGTTTTTAAAACTTTTTTTTGCATTGATCCATGTCCCCTGGGGCAGGACCCAGGTCCCCAAACACTTTTTATGACAATAACTTGCATATAAGCCTTTAAAATTAGCACTTTTGATTTCTCCCATAGACTTTTAAAGGGTGTTCCGCGGCATTCGAATTTGCCGCGAACACCCCAAATTGTTCGGTGTTCGGCGAACTTGCGAACAGCTAATGTTCGAGTCGAACATGAGTTCGACTCGAACTCGAAGCTCATCCCTAGTCCAGACCTATGTTCAAGATCAAGGTTTGTCTGGCCTAACCAGGATACAGTTCCCAATGCTCTCCCTCATTAGCTGGCACCAGTCTATCTAACCCAGTGTCCAGATCTATGTTCAAGATCAAGACTTGTATGGCCAAACCAGTATACAGTTCCCAATGCTCACCCTCTCTAGCTGGCACCAGTCTATCTAACCCAGTGTCCAGATCTATGTTCAGGATCAAGGCCTAGCCTGGCCTAACCAGTATACAGTTCCTAATGCTCTCCCTCTTTAGCTGGCACCAGTCTATATGTCCCAGTGTCCAGATCCATGCTCAAGATCATGGCTCAGACTGGTCTATTCAGGATACAGTCCACAATGCTATCTCTCTCTTTAGCCAGCACCAGTCTAGATGTCCCAGTGTCCAGATCCATGTTCAGGATCAAGGCTCAGCCTAGGGTTACCACCTCATCCTTTTAAACCTGAACATCTATAAATTAAACAGGTTCTGAGGCTAATTTTCTGCAGATAAGGCTCCAATCAGCCACAAAACCTGTGTAATTAATATGTGTTCGTGTTTAAAGGGATGAGGTGGCAACCCTAGCTCTTCCTGGCCTAACCAGGATACAGTCCCCAATGCTCTCCCTCTCTAGCCACTAATGGAGAGACCCATGTCCACACAGTTGCACAGTTCTTTTGGCCCACACCGTTCTCAGGCAAGGGGGTACTGTTCAATTCAGTTACCTAGTGAAGTTGTTCTCAACTCAGTGTCTCCAGCCATAGCCTCCCTTCTCCTGGGCCTCCAGCCAGCTGCAGACCCCTTAACCTTCCACAATGCCTCCCACAGTTCCCATAGTGATGCCAAACTCCCACAGTGGCCCTCAGTGCCCCCATGAGAGCCTTCAGCCTCCATCGTGCCGCCCAGTGTCCCAAAGTGCCAGCCAGCTTCCTGCTGCAGAGCTTCCAGCCATCCATAGGACTCCAACCCTCCAAGAGTGTCCCACAGTGCCCCGCAGCTTCCTCCAGAAGCCTCATCCCCCTATTATCAAACTTTATTTTTTAACTGTTGGGGCATGGAAGGTTTTGGAGGAATTTACATCCTCTGGTCTCAAAAAGGTTGAGAACCACTGGACTTGTATACTCAAGCAAAGCCAAGCTTTGCCCTATAGGAGTTTTATTCTTGTATTTTCCAGGTGATTAGAATGTGCTTTTAAAGTCATGCTTCTACTTTACTATTTGTGCTCTTGATGACCCAGAATTTCCGTTTGTTTAAAAAAAAAGACGAAGGATGTGCAGAATGCACTAAAACTCATTACTCTGTTGCTGAAGAAAAGTCAATATCTATAAAGGCAGCCTGGTTATCTCTCCGGAAATCTGCATGTGAGCTCCTTCACGAAAAAGCCCAGCGCTCTCCGCTGCCAAATGAACACTGTCAAAAACTTTATTTACCCGCTGTCCTCTGACCCACAGCGGTCTAGCCTTCACCTGTCTACTGATAAGAGAGGCACACTGACAGCACCAGCTGAAAGGCAATTTCTGCATAATTACAAAACTATCTCTTTGATGGTGTGATACTCTACAAACCCAAGACACTACGTGCTGAGGTTGGGAGGGCCGGAGATTGCTGCCTTAGGCCCGGAGGGGGGATCTGTTAAGATATCCTGGAATATCATGTGTTGTACATACATACTGTATCTCACAAAAGTAAGTACACCCCTCACATTTTTGTAAATATTGTGAGGGTACAGGTTGTATAACAGTGTAAATTTGCTGTCCCCTCAAAATAACTCAACACACAGCCATTAATGTCTAAACCGCTAGCAACACGGAGCTGGTGGATGTTAGAGACCTTGCGCTCCTCCACCTTCCGTTTGAGGATGCCCCACAGATGCTCAATAGGGTTTAGGTCTGGAGACATGCTTGGCCGGTCCATCACCTTTACCCTCAGCTTCTTTAGCAAGGCAGTGGTCGTCTTGGAGGTGTGTTTGGGGTCGTTATCATGTTGAAATACTGCCCTGCGGCCCACTCTCCCCGAAGGGAGGGGATCATGCTCATGCTTCAGTATGTCACAGTACATGTTGGCATTCATGGTTCCCTCAATGAACTGTAGCTCCCCAGTGCCGGAAGCACTCATGCAGCCCCAGACCATGATACTCCCACCACCATGCTTGACTGTAGACAAGACACACTTGTCTTTGTACTCCTCACCTGGTTGCAGACACTAAAAGACGCAAGAAAAGCATTAAAGCACATGGTTAAAAAACGCATCCAAAAAGGTACATGAGTGTCTTTAGTGTGTTTATCTTTGATAAGGCAGCCCAATGGAATGAATGGGCTGCCCTGCTGCCCTATGTGTGTAGCGTGAAAAAAAAAAGCACATCTTGTACTGTAAGGCTTGGTTCACACCACTGCATGCGTAGTTGCGCGGGTATGTTTACATGTATAGAACCCTCCTAGACAGGTGTTCTGATAAGCCCCCATTCACACCGAATGCGCCCTTGAAATCATGCTACTTAAGCGCGATTTCAAAGCCGCCGGTCAGTGCGATTTTATGTGTGGTTTGCTGATATCTGTGCGACTCCATGAACAGATGTCAATGCAAATCACACATGAAATCGCCTAAAAACAGTGCAGGGACCTTTTCAAAATCGGTGCAATTCGGAGTCGCACATATTGGTGCGACTTGTCATGCGACTTTGATCTGTCAAATTGCATGACAAGTTGCACCAGTGTGAATGGGAGCTTAGGTAAATTTAGTTTTGGCTCACTGTGTCCAGTGGAGCTGCAGTTTGTTGTTAGGCAAACTTAGTTTGGCTTGCTGTAATCAGTGTAGCTGTGTTGACTTCTCTGGTCTGTTCTATGTTTGAGTGGCTGCAGGATCAACTGCTTCACCATGGCTGGTCCAGAAATGTCTGGATGTTAGTGGGCAAGAAGAGTCTAAACGGCAGCTAATTATTCATACAGCCCTGGCTGATTACTGGGGATAGGTGCCCAGATGGTGACTGGGAGTCTATATAAATACTTTGAGACTCAGAGCAGCAGGGTCTTTTCCCAGTGGAGGAGATCACAGCCTAGGTGGGTTGCTAGCCCCCTCGTCCTTTCTGTCATGTGCCTATGGGACGTTGAGACCTCAGGTGGACAGCCTGGAGGTCTGCTTTGCTGAAAGTTGCTGAAAGCTGACTGAAGGGCTGTCATCTGAGGATCTAGTCTGGTATCACAGGGTGGAAGTATCACAAAGATATTGAAAGGAGGCAACCAATATTTCCAAGGACATTATTGAGTACAGACTGGTGAAAGAAAGCCTAGAGACTGAGTGCTGAGGCCATCCCTCGTGTGTTAAAATTAGCGGGTTTAAAGGTGGCATTGGGGTTGATTTACTAATTCTGGTGCAGCTGTGTATGGTAGCCAATCATCTTCTAACTTCAGCTTGTTCAATTAAGCTTTGAAACTACAACCTGGAAGATGATTGGTTTCTATGCAGAGCTCCGGCAGATTTAGCACTCTCCAGTTTTAGTAAATCAACCCCATTGTGTCCTGAAGGTCTTAGTCTATTTAATTCTTAGTGAAAGGGCTTTGCTTGGACTGTGCACAGAAGAAGATTAATCTCCTCAAGTTGCTACTGCAAAGCCCAATCCACTCTTCATTCTGCAAGGACTCGGCTCATAGTTCTGCAAGAGAAAGTTCAGCACCCTCAAATCACAGCTAATGCCGTGTACACACGGGCGGACTTTTCGACTGGACTGGTCCGACGGACCGAATCCGGCGGACAATCCGACCGTGTGTGGGCTCCATCGGACCTGCAGCAGACTTTTTCGGTCAAAAATCTGACGGACATTAGATTGGGAACATGTTTAAAATTTGTCCGACCCACTCTTGTCCGGTCGAAAAATCTGCCAGCCTGTATGCTAGTCCGATGGACGAAAACCCACGCTAGGGCAGCTATTGGCTACCGACTATCAACTTCCTTATTTCAGTCCGGTCGTACGTCATCACGTACAGATCCGTCGGACTTTGGTGTGATCGTGTGTAGGCAAGTCCGTTCATTCAAAAGTCCGTTGAAAGTCCGTTGGAAAGTCCGTCGGACCAGTCCAGTCGAAAAGTCCGCCCGTGTGTATGCGGCATCAGGGTTACTGGAGTATCCTACCATTAGTCCATTACCCACTACCTATCCATGTTCTACAATAAAGCATCAGAAAAAGCATACCGCTAGACTGGTTAATAAGCCTGAACTCTGCGTTGTACGGCAAGGAAACTATCCAGAGAAGGATCCGGGCAAACTACTTAGCAGCTCCTATGGGGTAACATGCATTTTACTTCACATTTTTGTTCTGCTGCACCATGGGGTTTAATGTGCACAAAAAAAGAAAAAAAAAACATTTGTTTGCAGATGCGTAGGTGTTCCATTAACAGTTAATGGCACCCCCCACACATTTGCTAAAGTGCAGCGCGCTTCTCTGAATGCGTGTGATTTTGCGCACGTTCCTGAAATGCTTAGATGTGAACCTAGACTTAAAGTTGTTCTAAAGGCTAAGGCTGGGTTCACACCACCGTGTGGAGCAGCTCACAGCAGGGGTCTGGTGCGTCCTTGTTCTCCATTTCAGGGACAGATTTTTGCCTTAATTTGGCCCTGAAACAGAGCCAAAGATGCCCCGCCATGGGGATATGTGAACTGGTTCCAATCTCCTCATATACGAATTGGATGCGGAGAAACCCACATCCAATTCACACTAGTGTGAACCCAGCCTTAAAGCAGAACTCCAGGATTTTCGAAAAAAATTCCCCATTAGTACACCCCCCACACAAAACACTAAACAGTTATTACATTTGTGAAATTACGTATCATTTAAGAGAAATGTCTGATTGAATTTTCAGGAAGTCAGCTCTGCGATTCAAAAAATGCATCATCTTTTCTGGCAGGGAGGATCTCTTAGAACAGTGATTGCATCATATCCTCTTCTCTCTATCTGTAATCAGCCTACATTTCCCATGAATCCTTGGGATGGGAGTGAATGTGGGATACACGAGGCTTGTACATGTAAATGTGAACTCGCCCACTTAAACATAAATCACATTCCTCATTCTGCAGCCAGCAAGCCATACATAACACACAGTATGATAGGTTACAGCCTTATAAATGCAAAGCATTTTAATATAAATCCATGTTAATTTAATGCATTTAATAAATAAATTTAAATTGAATTAATACATTTAATGCATTTAATATAAATGCAAACCAGTGCAGCTTATCAGTGTCCCATATCTCCCAAATGTCCCTGATTTTGAGGTACTGTCCCTGATTTGGAGCAATGTCCCTCTCTCCTCCTCATTTGTCCCTCCTTTTGGTCTGATCCACATAGTTGTATATAAAATGCACTTTTTATCTTTCAAAAAGTGTTTCCCAGTGCTAAACCTTTCATTCAATTTCTAAATTGCTGCATTTGTATATTTTAAAATTTTAAGGGGGTGTGGCAGGGGGGCGTGTCCTATGCCTACATACATTTGCTAGTAGGTGTCCCTCATTCCCATCTCAAAATGTTGGGAGGTATGGTGTCCACCAGTGCGGCATGTCAGGTACCACAAGTCAGGGACCACCAATGTAAAGCCGGGATTATTATCAGAAATCACATGTATAACACAGCAGGGATCTCCTGCTATTTCAGGTATTGTATGTGAGAACACCGATCGCTGATGCCCCGTCCCCCTTTATTATGATTATTATTATTATTATTGACAGCACACTGTTCCTATAACGGGGGGGGGGGGGGGGGGAGAGATTAGCGGTCAGTGTTCTTATATAACAATACCGCTCTATCATACAAGTAATTACTGATGATAATCTCCACTCTGCATGGAGATAGCAGGCGGGGGAGGTGGTGCGGCGCTGTGGGGGGGGGGGGGGCAGAGTGGAGGGGCAGATTGCTGGCAGGAGCAGAGGAGGAGTAGGGAGGAGAGAGGAGGACATGGGTGGCACAGACCGGGGGTTGTGAGACCCCCTCCGCCCACAACATGTCTGCTTCCTCCCTGCTTGTTTTCAGAGGACTACAACGGGGCATGTCGGACCGCTGGCTGAGCTTTGGAGTGGGATAGAAGCCAGGGGTCTTACAGGAAGTCAGTAGGCAATAACGTTTTTTCAGCAAGTTCAGCAGCCTATTACAGCGGAACTAGAGAGCTCAGTAGAACATGGATGGCAAAGTTGGTGAAGGTAGGAGATCAGCATCTAGGACATGGAAAAAAAATTTGGCCCGAGTTCTGCTTTAAGGTTTTTTACCTTAATGCATCCTGTGTATTAAGGTAAAAAACCTTAAGTATGCAGCTCCCCCCTCAGCGCCAATAGTTACCCAAGCCTGATCTCGATCCAGCGATGTGCAAAAGAGCAGAAGATCTTCAGGGTCTCTCCCTCCTCACTGGCTGAGACAGAGCATCGGGAACGATTGGCTCCTGCTGCTGTCAATCACAGCCAGTGAGGAGGGTGCAGGGGCAGGGCTGAGCCACAACCTCATAGACACAGGCAGAGCGGCTCGGAAGCAAGCACACATGGCTTTCCATGGGGGGGGGGGGGCACAGCTCAAGCGGGGAGGCAGAGCAAGGAGTCCACTCACAACCTGTGATTGTTGATTTCCTCTGGAGCTAGGAGAACCCGGCAGAGGACGGACTCGTTCTCTGCACTGGTGGCCATTTTGGGGGAGCCTGAGTCTGACTGCATACAGAGCTCTCCTGAAATTTGTGCAGTCATTTTATACGAGTCCGCAGTGTGAAAAAGCTAGTGAACAAAAAAAGTGCACTTAGGGTGAGTCTAGTAAAAAAAAGATGGCAGGCAGCGCAGGACCCGACAGATGTTAGCAGCATAACACTGAAATGAATGGACATGTGAGTACCGGTATATATTTTGAGGATAACTCACAAAATCAGGTAGGAAGGGAGAAAAAAAAGAGACTGGGGATGGAGGGGATTGGGGAAGGATGTTCTCCGTTAATCTTTGTGGTGTACATCATGAATTAAAAGAACAACATTTTAAATACGTTGAGTAGAAAAAACAGCGTGATGACCATTTCCCATTTCACGGTCCCTTCTTGCGACAAGGCGCCTTGAGTCAGGCTGCAGACTGACAGCGCTTTTTACGCTCCAGAAGCCAAGTGACATGAAGTTCTTTTCATGAATGGTCAGTAGCACATTTCAGAGATGTTCTTGACTCTAGTGACAGCGCTATCAGCTTCACGTCTGACGTTCTCAGAGCTGGCCACGGGAACCGACTTTTTAACAGCCGAGTTGAACATTTCAGACAAAGGTTCTTTTATGCCGGCAGAAGTGTGAGGAACACCATCCATTCACTGGGCCTGGAGTTTTCCGGGTCAAAAATTCCTCAATCGGTTCAGCGTTACAAAAATCTTTTTTTTTTTTTGTTTTTTTTTTTTTTGGAGGAAAGGTCTATTCTTGGGCAGCAATTTCACAGCCAGCTGGGTTCATCATATAATTTAACATCTGCAGCTAAAATTGAGCGTATTTTTTTTTTTTTTTTTTTTACGTGTCAGTGGAACAAATTGCTCTTTTAAGCTGGGCCATCTCAGATTTTAAAGGGAAAAGAATGACATTAGGAAGTTGATGTTGGCTCTTCATGAAACTGCATTGTACAAAAAATGATCACCAGTGAGGTATGGCTGAACACCGAATAAAAATCACAAATTATTCCAGCGATGCATTCATCAATCCAATGCAGTCCTCATCCCCTCCACCAACATTCTTTGAATACTTAACGTTTTCATATGTCTTCAGTCCAGTCAAGTGACACACAAGGTGATGACCCTCTTAACTGGGAAGTGGGTGGCCCTCAGTAATAAATAAGGTCCTGTTGCGGCATGACCACATGGTACCCATGGAGTACACCTGGACACCTAGCTTCATCCGTGGGTCCCCCCGATGGTATGTATTTTACTTACTTCAATGTGGTTCATCCAAGACGGTCCAGTATTATTTTCTTTTCCATGGGGAGGCACTTTATACCATCCGGTAATTAGAAAATGTGGTTATTTCATCTATTTGGCCCTGTGGGAGTGTTCTTCCCTATTATTTGGGGGGCTACACTGTGGACCAGAATGCATGAGACTGCCAGGTTATATATGTATAGACTTTACTATATGTCTGGTGTTTTACTTGGTACTAGTCTTCATTTTTTTTATGGGACTCATCATTGACTAGACTGCCAGGCAGGGGTGTTGCTAGGTCTACAAAAGATCTGGGTCTAGAGCCCATAGCAGAGTAGTAAAGAAAGTCATACGCTTGGGCGGGCATACACATGTATATACAGTAATATACATGTGTGTGTGTGTGTATATATCCCCAGAGAGCCCCCCACTTACATCAGGGTCCCTAGAGAGCCCCCCACTTACATCAGGGTCCCCAGAGAGCCTCCCCCTTGCATCAGGGTCCCCAGAGAGCCCCCCACTTACATCAGGGTTCCCAGAGAGCCCCACTTACATCAGGGTCCCCAGAGAGCCCCCCCATACATCAGGGCCCCCAGAGAGAATCCTCCTTACATCAGGGTCCCCAGAGAGCCCCCCCCCTTGCATCAGGGTCCCCAGAGAGCCCCCTACTAACATCAGGGTCCCCAGAGAGCCTCTCCTCGGGGACCCCTGCAGAGACTCAGGGCTATGGACTCCAGATTCGGGGCTATAGACCCAAAAGCCACCCCCTAGCGACGCCACTGCTGCCAGGTTATATATGTATAGACTTTATTATATGTCTGGTGTTTGGCTTGGTACTATTCTTCATTTTTTTTCATGGGACTCATCATTGACTAGACTGCCAGGTTATATATGTATAGACTTTACTATATGTCTGGTGTTTGGCTTGGTACTATTCTTCATTTTTTTTCATGGGACTCATCATTCACTGTGTGGGACAGGACTGATATTAAAGTGGTTGTAAACCTCTGAAATAAAAAATTATCAAAGCATATCCTTCTATAGTGTGTAGTAGCCTCTATCCAAAGCACTGACCGCTGCCTCACTTCCCTGCTATCCGCATGAGTGACCTCTGACAGTCTATGCACCAAGAGATCCTGGACGAGCCCCCCCAAGAACACAGAAGGAGCTTTGCAGTCCCATCTGTGCATGTTTCCCTTTGAGACTGTGAAGAGGGGGGTGTGTCCTTTCCCTCCCACTCGGGTCTCAGATTACACTCAGCTCTCCTCTCTATGCTGCGCAGTGTGTGACATCATATCCCCACCCCCTGCCTTCTGAAAACTGTGTGCTTTGAATCGCTTTGGAGAAGAGCAGGCTGCAGATAAACAACTTATGCAGGGGGATTTGTTTTGTACAGTCAATACAGCGCACTCAGCAGGCGCACCTGTTATGTGAAGATCAGCTTTAAGTATTTCTCCTTATTCCTCTACCCCCTGGACACAACAAACATTTAACCCTTGCAGGTGATTGACACCCTCAGTTGTGCATGTTTCCCTATAAGACTGTGTAGGAGGGCGGTGTCCTTTCCCTCCACTCAGGTCTCAGATTATTCTCTTCTCCATGCTGTGCAGTGTGTGACATGCTCATGGCTCTGGAGAAGAGAGGACTGCAGATAAACAGGTTATAAAGGGTGATTTTTTAAAATCTCTGTGTATCACCTGAGGCTAACCACTTTACTGGGTATATGTAAGGGTTTACAAATATATGCACGTATTATATAAAGTACCAACGACCCCGTCCTGAGGTTGCGGGGTGAATACAGCAAAACGCGCCGTAAATTGTACATTAGGTGGTCCCTGTGGTACTGTTTTATTTACGTGTATGTGGTTTTATGGGAATTAAATAATTGTATACAGTATATAGAATTTTTTTTTAAATGATACACACAGTAGTTCATAATTATTTTTTATTCATTAGGATGTGCAATAATATCCTTGACTATGTAGCTGCGCTAGGGACTATCTTTATGTCTGATTTCAACCAATAAAAACAGATTCAACCATAAAGCAGCAATTACCCGGACCTGTTTTTATATTAGCTTTAAGGAAACCATCTTTTGAGCAGGCCTTCAATGGAACACAATGATGTGGACTGGCCTCGTTGGAAAACATTGTTTTTCCTATGTCAGTGCATTAGGAATGCTTTGGAAAACACAACCCAAAACATATGGTGGGAACAGGCCCTTAGACTTGGATAATGGATAAGGAAGTCGACCACTGTTCTGCCCCACTTTCATGCATTTCTTATGTCTTGTATTGAACTATATGAGGTTATCATTTTTTGTAGTATGATGACATCTATTTGTGGTTTTGGACCATTGCAACTTTTTACTGATGCAATTTTGGTACCATCCTCTGCCCTCCCCTTTTCCTTAGGGCTAGTTAGTTTGGTCTTAGCTAGAATCTTTCCACTTCTTCCATGTTCCCCCAGTCAGTGTTAATTATTCACAGAGACAGAGCTTAGGATAGTCATTGTCTTCTTGCAATTAATTGAAGTAAAATTGCGTCGGATTCAACTTCTGTGTCTTATTGAGGCGTTAAAGTGGTTGTACACCCTGTACAGCCACTATTACCTACAGGTAAGCCCATATTAAGGCTTACCTGTAGGTGCTGGAAATATCTCCTAAGCCGCCACGGTTTAGGAGATATTTACTAAAAAGCCGAGCGCCGATGACTACGGCGCATGCGCATTTTAGAAAGGGCACATCGTGCCGTTTCTAATAGGGGTCATGCCGTGACTGGCGGCTCCCGCACGCATGCATGGGAGTGACGTCACGCGACTCCAGCCAGTCACAGAGCCGGAGTTCGCGGCCCTGGAAGGAAGAGGGGCGAAGATGGACGCTCCCTGCTAGTGGGGACAACGGTGACATCGCAGGCTTCAGTTTCAGGTAAGTGACACATAATGGGCTACTATGCGATGCGTAGTAGCCCATTATGCTTTACCTT
Organism: Aquarana catesbeiana; assembly: GCF_042186555.1. Lineage (NCBI taxonomy): Eukaryota > Metazoa > Chordata > Amphibia > Anura > Ranidae > Aquarana > Aquarana catesbeiana. The sequence continues at coordinate 783,398,537 of NC_133325.1, read as the reverse complement.
TGCAGGGAAAAAAAGAGGAAGTACAACCCACCAGGGTTTACTTTCTCTTTAAGCTGCCTGTGGATTGTGCCAAGTCAGCAGGTGCCCATGCTGTCCGGACATACTGGGTCTAAGGAGGTAAGTCAATGCATACGCTTCATTTGAAATAGAACAACCACTCTAAGCTAATGAAGTAGTAAGAAGAAGTCCTGGACAGCCGCACTCAAAATAATGTTTTACCTTTATTGAATGATGATCATAAAAGATACATGCCACAGCAGAAAAATGCAGGAAACTGACGCGTTTCACACTGTAGTCAGTGCTTAATTAAGCATTGACTACAGTGTGAAACGCGTCAGTTTTCCTGCATTTTTCTGCTGTGGCATGTATCTTTTATGATCATCATTCAATAAAGGTAAAACATTATTTTGAGTGCGGCTGTCCAGGACTTCTTCTTACTACTTCATTATAAGCATTGCCGGCACCTGTTACTTCCAGCATGGAGGAGATGTCTGTTCCTGGTTGACCTTCCTGGAGCGGTGATGTTTTTCTTTCTCAACCACTCTAAGCTAATCAGGCTTTACAGCATCGCACAGTGTTGCCATTGTATTTCTGGGAGCAACGTGATAACCTCATCTGTATACTTAAATTAATATGTGGTCAAAGACCTGGGTGTACTGTTTGGTTGGGGGGGTCTGGATCACAGGACTGGCAGGACAGAAATACAACAGTTTATATATATATATATATATATATGTATATAGATAGATAGATAGATAGATAGATAGATAGATAGATAGATAGATAGATAGATAGATAGATAGATATATCTCTATCTATATATAAATATATATATACATATATATATATATATATATATATATATATATATACATATATATATATATATATATAGATAGAGATCTATATATATATATATATACTTAAATTAATATGTGGTCAAAGACCTGGGTGTACTGTTTGGTTGGGGGGGTCTGGATCACAGGACTGGCAGGACAGAAATACAACAGTTTATATATAGATAGATAGATAGATAGATAGATAGATAGATAGATAGATAGATAGATAGATAGATAGATAGATAGATATATCTCTATCTATATATAAATATATATATAAAGCCGAGCGCCGATGACTACGGGGCATGCGCACTTTAGAAAGGGCACATCGTGCCGTTTCTAATAGGGGTAATGCCGTGACTGGCGGCTCCCGCGCAGGACCCAGGTCCCCAGTATATACAGTGTGTATGAATCTTGCCAATCTACCCTTGGGAGCAAATGGTGTGAGAAGAAACAAATAACTAATAAGATGCTGCACACCAAGAGACCCAGACAAAGTGCGGAGAGATGAGAAGCAGCTTCAGCCCCAGCTCCTCCCAGCTCACACCCCCACTGACGCGTTTCACCCTGCCCACAGGGCTTAGTCATAGGCCTTCCATGGAGCTGAGATGAGCTATCTGGGTGCTGACACTCATCAGCAGTTTGAGGCACTGGGGAACTCCACAGTAGCGCTTTGAGTTGCACTCTAAGCTTTTAGTCATGACCTTATTCAAACGGTCAAAGTAATATGAGTTCAAAGACCTGGGCATACTGTTTAGGAAGGGACGTTTGAATCGCAGGACTGGCAGGACAGAATACTGAAGCGAGACAACCAGACTTCCTTAAGGACTCATTTACACTAAGCTGCATTTTTACAGCCCCCCAACAGCTACAAAACCAGAGACCAAGGATGTACAGGTGGTCTCCACACCGCCTGTCAAATACCTCTTTAAAGCAATTTGAGCGTTGAACGCTTTTTAGAAGCGCGGCAGTTCTTGCTGCAAGTAGAAACAGCCTTTACAGCCATATTTATGCACCAATACGACAATTTTAAAAACAAAAAAGTTAGATGAGACTTCAGCAGCAGCGGCAGACAGGTGTGCTTCCAAACTTTTTATTTTGTCTGTGCTTCTCACTATTCCACGGAGACCGAATCTCACACCTCCCCCCTCCCTCTGCGTTGTGGCTCTTCGCACAATAAACTTTCAGAGTCGGAAAGGCATGGACAGTAAATTTCTCCCAATTGTCCTTCTGAGATCAGGGGAAGATGGTAAACATCTGTCCCAGCGTGCTGAGGGATGCTGAACTCTGTTGAAGGCAGACTCAGATCTTCTAAGTGGCTTCTGGAGCTTTAGAAATTCAGAATTTTATGTTCCATGATGGTGCAGCTCAAATGTCAGACCGTATCAGTCACCTCTCTGTGCCGAAATGATAAACCACCACTAATATGGACATTTATCAAGCTCAGACCACCATCGACCCCCCCCTACAATCCCATCATAAGGCTTTAAAAAAGTTTTAGCCAATCCTTTTTTAACAAAAAAAAATGTGCTGATGATCAAATGTGAATCAGTGAGATCAGTATATCAAAACAGACTGTCAGATTATCATGGAGCATGGAAAATATATGGTTAAAGCTGAACTCTAAGCAAATATAAAACACACAAATGAATGCAGTGAGAGGAAGAAGCAGAACAAGGAGCAGAATATAGAAGGAGAGGGCAGAGTGACAAAGAGATGAGCTCATCGCTGCGCTGCTTTTCCTTTCCCTGTCCAGTCACAGGCTGGGGGCTCGTCCGGGATGACCTGTGCTCAGAAGAAGTGGGTTGAATGATGTTGGTCATTAGAGGGCATCTAGTGGCAGAAAAAAAAGTATTGCGCTGGAAATCTGTTATTTTATTTTTTATTAGGCATTTCATTTTTATCTGGTTATTTTCGCTGGAGTTATGCTTTAAAATGTATATCCAGCCAAAACTTTTTTTTTCTCAGTTTTGGATAGAATGGGGAAGGGTTAAAACTTCCTCTACTGCTTTCCGAGACTGGTCATACTGACAACATTTTTGAAAGTGAGGGGAACGCTCAAAAAGCAACACAGAAATGAAAAAAATTTTTTTCCTTAGTAGAGTATGGGAAGGTTCCCGCCACCACATTCCTCCCCACTCCTCGCTATGATGGGCTGCCTCGCTGACCAATAGGAATGCACAGGAGGCTGGAAAATCCAAGGATGTGGCTCTAACAAGAAACTTTAGAGGCTTCTATGGGTATGAGTACCTCTAGCAGTTTTTTTTTTGGGTTGGAGGGTCAAGTTAAATTACCTATAATGCAACTCAATATTTGTATGCTTACTGCACCGTATTTCCAATTTTCCATTGTCTTTTTGCTTATACAGATTTAAAAAGTCTCTCCCTAGTGGAAGACCGTATTTAAGTGCAATATCCTGATCAACAACCGCCACTTAGAGAAAGTATTTTTTTTCAACCAGTCAACCATGACTGGCTGACTTCTATTGGGAGGGAAGGTTAGCAAGGCACAGTGATTTTCCAGCTGTGCTAAGCAAGAAAATAGGGAATGAAAGGGACATTTGGAGGAGAGAAATGAAGGAAGTAAAGAAGAGATGGTGGGAGAACATAAGGAAAATAAAAAAGAAGGGAGGAAGGAAGGGAAATCAAGGAAGCAATGAAAATGGTGGGATGGAATAAAAAATAATAGGGAAGGAACGGGAGAAAGAATGAAAGAGAAATAAATAAATACCGTATTTATCGGCGTATAACACGCACTTTTTTCCCCTTAAAATCAGGGGAAAATCGCGGGTGCGTGTTATACGCCGATCCCCTGCAATCCTGAGCTGACAGATGTTCAAAATCGCCGGCCGCGATTTGAAAATGGCGCCACCGGCACAGAAATACACAGAGCCGGTCCTCGGCTCTTCTCGGCCACTTTCGGCTTCACTCGAGCGCCGCCCGAACCTAGCCGAGTGTACTCGGCTAGGTTCGGATAGCTCCGCTCACAGTCACGCCCATCCTGGGCGGGACTACGACTGGAGCCGAAAGTGAACGAGAGCCGCCGAGAAGAGCCGAGGACCGGCTCTGTGTATTTCGGCGCCGGCGGCGCCATTTTCAAAACGCGGTCGGCGATTTTGAAGCTCAGGATCGCCGGGGATCAAACTGCGAGCTGCAAGGCTGCACTGGGGCAAGGCTGCACTGGGATAAGGCTGCAATGGACACTGGGGGAAGGCTGCACTGACAAGGCTGCACTGACAAGGCTGCACTGACATGGCTGCACTGGGCCAAGGCTGCACTGGGGCAAGGCTGCACTGAGAAGGCTGCAATGATGGGCATTTAAATGTAAGTTTTTTTTCCCTTCAACTTCCCTCCTAAAAGTTTTTTTTCCTTAAAATTCCCTCCTAAATTGGGGTGCGTGTTATACGCCGGTGCACTTATACGCCGATAAATATGGTAAATGAGTTTCCTTGTAGTTGAACAAGTGCATTTTTGTTCCCACAAAAGGGCCAATTCTTTTAAAATGTCAGTTTTCCTTTAAAACTTCATTTTGTCCCTCTTTTTTTGGACGCTACCCAATCCCCGCTCCTTCCCTTTGCCCTTACCAAGATAAATATTTCATCCAATAAAAAGTTCATTTAATCCATCTAAGAGATTAATCTCTTGTTTTCTTTTCTGCATTAAATATACAGCGGCAGACATTGTATTCCTGAAAGCATTATTAAATCTACGAGGGAATTCATCTTATATCCATTTCATATGTATTTATGGAGCAGAGAAATGGCGCCTTTATTACTCCGACTAATACCCGAAGCAGAGATAAATCTTTTCATTTTTAACATGTGAATTCGAGCCATTAGCAAATAAGGATCTGGTTCCTTCATAATGGGCAGGCTGTGATTTAAACCATGTAGGGTTGTATTCTTTTAATAATACTTCCATTATTTAGTAATTAGTCTTTTGATGGCACAAGTACAGTGTAATATATATATATATATATATATATATATATATATATATATATATATATATATATGCAGTATATATACAATGAAAATGCTCAGTGTGGTGAAATCTATTTACTGCTTTATATATTAAACAATGGATTTTTTAATTGCTAAGCCCATGTTTCATCTATGGTAGTGCTGGCTCTTACTTTCATACTAACAGCAATTTAGAACGAGTTCTGTTAGTTGGCGGGAAAGGTTATTAATGATGGCAACATTCCATGCAGTTCATTAAAGGGTAGTTGATGTGTTGGCCTGTAAACAGTTTCCTTGACTGTGAAAATTATTATTACTTTGTGAGTCCTCGGTTCTACAAAACACCGCTGACACCGAGCTGCTTAGATGATGAAGAAAGTTGAAGTTGAATATGGATTCGATTTTCCAGCCCAGAATCACCAGTTGTCTGTTGACTTCAAGGTCAACTTTAAGTTGTCAGGCATACTTATAGGTGGACTAAACTTCATTATAAAGTTATATTAAATTACAAAGTTCATTATATGAAAGAAGCTTTTATATATATATATATATATATATATATATATATATATATATATATATATATATATACCATCCAGTGCCGACAACCATGTCAGCTCAAATATATAAGGAACCGGAGCAAAAAGGGGGTGCAGCACTAAGTCCAAATTTACTGAGGTTCAATAGAACATGTACAAATTAGCAACAGTTTATATACAGTGTTAATCATGTTTCAAATATACTGTATATTATCAGTGTTTCTAATTTTTTTTCAGTCACAGCACCCCTTAAAAGTACGCACAACTTCGAAGGACCCCAGTCTAAAATATAAAAAACATGAATTTTAATTATGTTCATTATTAATGGGAAACCTGAGCCAAGGACATTGCACACAACCACCTTGATGAAATTAACTTCACATCAAAAGCACCTCTTCACATCAGAGATCCCCCCCCCCTTTAGATCAAAGGTCCCCCATCATACCAGTGGTCCTCCTATTACATCAGAGATCCCCCCTTCAGATCAGAGACCTCTCATTGCACCAGAGGTTCTGTTGTAGAATCTCATATTAGCCAATGTATTTCATATTATTCATATTGATTTGCATGTATTTTATTCATTATTATTATTATTATTCATATTATTATATAGTAGTGGTTTTATCAATATTATTATTCAATAAGTAAAGCAACAATTATTAATCTTTAATAATGTATACTGTGTTTTCCAGATTTAGAAAGTCTTCATTTTTAAGTGTTGAACTTTAAATGACCTCTGCTTTATGTCAAGTACTTGTACACAGATGTTCTCGAAAATGTATTAAGATAGTCTACTGGGTGAAAGTTCATTAGGATAGATCCAAGTAATATAGAATTGTCTCAAGTCTGAAATGCATATAAATCAGACAGATAAAGATAAGAAAACAGGTGGTTTAGAAACAATTAAAGTTATGTACAGCACATTAAATTAAGTTTGACAGGGTCAAACAAAGGTCTGCTTGTGCCCTCATTAAAACTGTTAAAATACATACATATAGTGAAACATATAACACATCTGGTGGGGTTATTGAAAGTTAATTTTCCCAAATGTCATAAATCTGTAATTCTTGAACTTAGTTAAATCTTATCAAGATGAGAAGAGTTTGATAAAACAGCTGGGTGCCAGACTGTCTCTACACAGGTGTTTTTAATTGGACAAAACCAGTTATAAATCACTTTAATGAACATATAGGAATTTTGGGAATAATTAGGTTTATCTGGTTGTAGAACAGGTGTCAGATTTATGGTTAGTTACATTGATGTAGATCTTAGCGACCAATCATATGTAAGAGAGATGGTTGAGATAAGACTTGTACAAGGGTACATAAGACCCCCTCCTCATCACATCAGAACATCCCCATATCACATCAGAGGTCCCCTCATCACATCAGAGGTCCCCCCATCACATAGGAGGTCTAGCATCACATCACAGGTCCCCCTCTTACATTAGAGTTCCCACTATCACACCAGAGGTCCCCCCATCACATCAGAGCCCCTTCTTCATGTACGAGGCCTCCATCATGTCATAGTCCCCCCCCCCCCACAATTCCCCCCTGTACAATATCTACACTATGGCCAGCACATAAGCTTAAAGGACACATTCACCTTTTTTTTTTTAATCCCCCAGGCCCCTTCAATACACTAACCTGTGCCATTCCTTTTTGCCCCAGCAGGTCTGTACTTATGTTCTCATATGGCTGCAGCTTCTCTCTGTGCTGTCTGCAACAACCAGTACAAATCTAGGGCCGGACAGCTATTGGAGGGTGTAAGTACAAACCTGAGGGAGGAGGGGGTTGTTAAGGTTCAGCATTTTCTGATTGGAGGAGATGGAGAGGTGGGGCAGTGACGTCATACTCTCCACCTTGTCCAGCCAGAGAATGATTTGCATTCATGGGGAAAATGCAAAGCATTCTATGAATGATGTCCATGCCGAGCAGCCAACCTCCGGTGTTCAGTAAAGTAGCAGCACCACAGGAAGCTAGTGGAGATCACTGGAGTAGTGGTTGCCTACGACAGTGATTTACAGCTTCTAGAGAGATCCCACAGGTATGAAATACACATTGGTCCAAGCTGGAACAATTTATCCAAGTTATAATATCCATACCTGGAATTTGGCTTTAAATGTTTAGCTAAACGTCTTTATTTTAGGAATTTAATGTAGCAGTCCCATTGTTTTCCTTCCTGTGGTATGGTGGTGGGCAGGGAGCAGCGGCAAAGCAGAAGTGTCCCAGTGGGGTTCAAGCTGCCGTAGGCATGGCCACTGTGCTGTTTAGGTCAGTAGTAGTAAAGACCACTGGATAAGACAACTGCATCACTATGTCCAGGGCTCCTGATCATGCAGTCTAGCTGGCCCTCATGTACGGGGCCCACTTCCCATCAGTTCAAAAAAGGAGGCCTGGGCACCTGCCGAGAAGGAGGGGCGGCTGTACTGCCATTTTGATCCTTTTGTGGTCCCACTTACAACACTGCTGGCTTCTACACCCTTTCTCCCTCCAACTGTGCTGCAGGGGGATCAGTATTTGTGCCCCCACCCCCCTGCTGTCAGGGCTCCACCCTGTGTACCCCCCCTTACCCCCGCAGTGTTGCGGGCTTCCCTCCTGCAGGCACACAGGGTGATCAGTTCCAGGATAGAGGGCAGGGGCTGGTAAATATGCATAGCTCCCAACTGTCCCTGGTTTTCGAGGGGCTGTCCCTGATTTGGAACCAAGTCCCTTTGTCTATCTTTCCTCCTCATTTGTCCCTCATTTTGGTTCTGATCTATATAGTTCTATATAAAATGCACTATTTGTCTTTCAAAAAGTGTTTTATAGTGCTAAACTTTTTATCCAGTTTGAAAATTGGGGCATTTCTAAATTCCAAAAGCCAGTATAAAGGAATAGCAGAGGAAACAAAAGCACTTGTGGGTTTAACCAATATTTTTTTTTGTACAATTCTCCTTTAAGGGGTGTGTCCTATGCCTACATACTTTTGCTAATAGGTGTCCCTCATTCCCATCTCACAAATGTGGGAGGTATGAATATGTCCTTTTTTTCCCCCCTGAATGAACACAGTGAGCGATCGGTACCGATCGCTTCTGTGTTCATTCATAACTGAAGCCTAGTAAACGGTGTGTACTATGCTTTAGTTTGTGAATGAACCCGAAAGCAGCTCAGCACAGAGCACTTCCCGTTCAATCACTGTTCGGAGCAGCTGAGACTGCGGAGATAGGGGCTGGGGAATACCTGTCCTTAGTCCCTTTCTCTGTCTCAAAAGTGAGATGTCAGGGGTCTTTTTATATATTTCACCAAAGCCCCCAATGGGATTGTTTATAAATGTAAAAACAAAATAAAAATTCTAAAACAAATGTGAAAGATAAAATCCAAAAAAGAATTAAAGAAAAATTAAGGGCTCCTTCTTCGCCCTTTAAGAGATATTTTTTTTTTGTGGGGGGGGGGCTTTGTCAGGTAGGCTGTATGATTAATAACAGCAGCCCTGACTATGTCACCCCTGTAGTAACAGTAACAGAGAATCACGGGGGGGGGGGGGGGCATTAAAATGATAGCTGGCTGCTGAGGCTCAACGTCATCCAGCTAGAGGTTCCCACAGTTATCTGTAGCTGGAGAAAAGGACACAAAGGTTCCTGCATGCAGAACAGGAAAAACGAAGAAGTGGAATCAGGAACCCCTCTGCATTGAAGCTAAGTAAAAATAAAAAAAATCCAAACCGGAGTTCTGCTTTAAATTCCCTGGTCAGACACAAACTTGTTGGTTTTCAGAGCCTGAAAAACAAATCCCGAGTACGAAAGCTCTGAAAGCCTTCAAATCCAATGGTTGTCCATCCCGTATCAAACAGCTGGAAAGTATGCATCAGCACACACTAAGGCTTGCAGGCTATGTATATAGTAGGATGTATATGCTCTTTGTTACAATCACAATGCAAGTTTGAAGCGTGTGGCTGATCCTACTTGCTCTATATCTCCGGTTGATGTCACATAAATGGTAAAATTCCATTAAATAATGTTTTTTTTTATTTTTTTACTGTGCCATAAACTAGGAGACGGTGGACAGGGTTGTCTGTTCTCTTCCCCCTTCTCTCCTCTTTCTGTCCTTTCCATTTACTGGAGGTATTTATTAGTCGCCAACCACCGTGTGTCTTTTTTTTTTGGTGCAATTTTAACTAAAAACGCTTTCGAGATAAAATCAATGCACAAAGTACGCCGGCATTGTTGTTGATTTCACTTACAAAAATTGTTCTGCTACATTTTGCTTAAAGCAAACATGTTGTGGATTCGTAATACTTGAATCAGAAGATGCAAGCGCTATACCAAAGTATCAAATTCCAAAATGTGATTTTATTCCAGACATATAGGGGGTGCAATAGTCAATGCATTTTGGGGGGGTCATGCATCTCCCCCTTCATCAGGACTTAAAAAGATATGGAATCAGCTGGTATGAACTCAGACTGTAATTTAAATCTTGTCTTGGAAGAACTTGGTACCATTCAACAGCTACTGTTGACTACAACCATGAATTTAAAGAAAGCAAACTAATATTATTACATGACCAAAGTTCTGTTATTATATGTAATTTTATTGGTCCCCAAATCGTCCAGGAAATGTTCAGCAGCTCCCAGTTGAGGGTACAAGGCTTATTGGATTCCACAGAACGTCTGAGACACCTGTACTGTTCTATTTAGCAATAAGCACCTTAGTGGACAATACAAAGCAGTCGTTCTCTACCAATCAAGCTCTAGAGTTTCCGCAAGAGGTTTCTAGGTGTTCCTTGAGTTGTAGCTGATTGACCTCCTATCTGTTGGTGCCTACATAGTTCCAGAGCCAAGGTCACCTGGTAGAGCCAACAGCATAAAACCAATGATTTTTTTTTTTTATTTACTGTCTGTAAGGATGTTTGTCCTATCATCTAATAGGCATCTTAGTGGACAGTACAAAGCAGTAATTTTCAACCAGTGAAGCTCCAGGATTCTTCAAGAGGTTTCTAAGGGTTCCTTGAGTTTTGGCTGATTTAACTCTTATCCAATGGCGCCTGCATAGTTCCTGAGCCAACAGCATGACACTAATGGTTTTTGTTTTGCTATCTGTAAGGGTGTCTGTCCTATTATCCAACTGGCACCTTAGTGAACAATACAAAGCAGCATTTTCAACCAGTGGAGCTCTAGGGTTCCTCGAGCAGTTTTAGGGTGCCCTTGAGTGGGTGCTGATTAACCTCCTATCTGATGATGCCTGCATAGTTGCAAGACCAACACCACTTGGTAGAGCCAACAGCATGAAACCAATTATATATTTTTTTTTTTACTGTCTGGAAGGGTGTTTGTCCTATTATCTCATAGGCAACTTAGTGGACAATACAAAGCAACCATTTTCAACCAGTGGAGCTCCAGGATTCTTCAAGAGGTTTCTAAGGGTTCCTTGAGTTTTTTTGCTGATTGACCTTGTATCTGATGGTGCCTGCATGGTTCATGAACCAACACAGCATGAAACCAATGTTTTTTTTTTTTCTGTCTGTAAGGGTGTCTGTCCTAATATCCAACAGGTACCTTAGTGAACAATACAAAGCAGCCATTTTCAACCAGTGGAGGTCTAGGGTTCCTCAAGAGGATTTAGGGTGCCCTTGAGTGGTTGCTGATTGACCTCCTATCTGATGATGCCTGCATAGTTGCAAGTCCAACACCACTTGGCAGAGCCACCGGCATTACATTAATGAACGTTTTAGCTCTTTAGAAGGGTGGCATTCTGACCACCACTGTAAGGGGGCATTCCTCCCTAGCCACCAATCTAATGAACATTCTTCCCACTGACCCCCAAGGAATTAATTTAAGCAGGGATTCCCTGGGACCTCTCGGGTTAAAATGTTGAGGAAGGCTGTATTAGATAATGGGATGACTAGGGTTTTTCTTAGAGCTCTGTGGAGTTAGTGAGGACTATGTGGGCTGGCTTGGGAGATCCCTAGCTTCCACAGAACAATTAGGAGACCAATAAAAAACCTGTAAGCATTTTACGTATCAGCATTGATATTGGTCTGCCACCTGAAAATCCATATGATATCAAAAAAAGGAGCACCAGACAGCCCATAACTAGTTGTTGCAGGTAACGATGTGAATAAGAAAAATGAAATCCAACACATTTTGGGAGCTGACAATCCCCTTTATCAGGGCTTAAATGAGAGCTCTCCAATTGTACCCAATCTATAGATTCATGGGGAGTGCTCCGTATCAGGAAAAAAACATTGATTGTCATGATAAATGGGTTTTAGAGAAGATCATGTAGCTGCAACACAGGTTTATCAAGAACTTCAATGTTCCTGTCCTGATATAGAGGACTCTGAGGACAACCCTAACATTTTTGGTTTCCTCAAACTTACTAATAGAGGGGTGAATCCCTCCCAATGGGGACACAGACAGCAATAAAAACTTGATGATGCTGGATGTCCTCCAGCCAGAAAATTACTTGCTTAAACTTCTAATGCACGTTGAGTGAAGTTCACAGTGCGCTTTGAAATCAGAGCAAGCAACTTCGGTAGAGAAGAAGAACCTGTACAACGGTGCAGACTGAAGGGAAGACCAGAGTTCAGCTTTAAACTTGAATATGTAAGATATCAGTATTCTTTGAAGGCATACACTTTTGTCCCGGGTTTTGCAGTCAGCCTCAACTGACCTGAATTTTTTCTGGCCTGTCCATGAGTTTCTGAATGGTTGGCAACATAGCTGGTAACAGAAAATATTTTTTTTGCAGTTTATGGCAGGACGAATGCAACAGAAGAGACCCGATACACCGTTTAATGTTGCAAAGGGAATGCAAGTAAGCCCTAGAGCCCCATGACACCTTTATGATTTATGTGATAAACTGCAGTTTTAGTAAAACTGTGTGAACGTTCATTAATAATACATGTTCCTATAATCATTTCATATGCTCACTTACAGTTTGCACGTGAAAAATTCAGGAAATGGCATGCGATTTACAAGCACAAAGGTGTCAATGAAACTTTTTGTATTTTGTATTAACTGATTTGGCTTCAGTCTAACTTTAGCCTGTTTATATCCTGTTCATCTTAGTGCATTGTGGTAACCTTTTGCTGAGCATTTCAGCAACACACGGCAAGGTTTGACAAACGCGGTACCAATGTATCGAGGCAGCGCAGCACAACGCACTTGCCTTGTAGCCCACCCCAACACATCTGTGTGTTGTGGTGTGCTGCCTTTAAAAAAGTGCATGTCCAATGTTCAGTGCAATGGAACCTTTTTTTAAATGTTCTTGGTTTGGTTCACAAATGATTGATGAATCTGGAAGCAGTGGTCTCTCAGCAGAGGTCCAACATATCCCGCGGCTGAGCCAGAGTCTGAGCTCTCCAATCAGCAGGGACCATGTTGTACATTCTCTTCTCCAGGGGTCTCCAAACTTTATAAACAAAGGGCCAGTTTACTATTCTCCAAAATTTAGGGGGGCCGGACTGTGGCCAGTGGGAGAAGAAAATGTCGTCAGTGGGAGTAATCAATGTCCCATCGTTGGTATTAGGGGGAGTAATAGTGCCCCATCATTGGTGTCAGTGAGAGGAATATTGTCCCATCACTGGTGTCAATACTAGCACCCCATCATTGGTGTCAGTGGGAGGAATAGTGTCCTATCATTGGTATTAATGGGAGAAATAGTGCCCCATCGTTGGTATCAGTGGGAGGAATTGTGCCCATCATTGGTTTCAGTGGGAGATATAGTGCCCCATCATTGGTGTCGGTGGGAGGAATAATGCCCCATCATTGGTGTCAGTGGGAGGAATAGTGCCCCATCGTTGGTATCAGTGGGAAGAATTGTGCCTCATCATTGGTTTCAGTGGGAGAAATAGTGTCCCATCATTGGTTTCAGTGGGAGGAATAGTGCTCCATTGTCGGTGTCAATGGCAGGAACTATGCCCCACTGTTGCTGATGGTGGGGGGATAATGCCCTAAGAGCTGGATAAAAGCAAGCAAAGGTCCACAGTTTGGAGACCACTGATCTACTCTATGGAAGGTGTGACACAGAGTATGGTGTGTTGCGATGCCAACGCATTGAGGCAACACAGCACAATGCACTTGCCTTGTAGCCTAGCCCTACACATGCCTTAATAAAAGTGCATGTCCAATTTTCAGTGCAATGTAAACATTTAAAAAAAAATGTATATTCTTGGCTTTTCTTCCCAAATGATTGATGAGTGTGGAAGCAGTGGTCTCTCTGCAGAGGCCCAACATATCCCCCTGCTGAGCCTGAGTCTGAGCTCTTCAATCAGCAGTGACCACCATTAACCTTTCTAATTGTAGGTCTGAGCTCTCTAATTAGCAGGGAGCATGAACCTTTCTCGTTGCAGATGTCTGACTCAGTTGGGAGCATTTTCGAACTTCGTAGAGAGACCATTGTTTCCATAGAGAGAACCAGGGTTCTTCTCAGCAGCCTACAGGCAGGGGACAGCCTTCCATACTCAGGCTGTGGCTGCGTTGGAAAGACAACAAAGTGTAAGACATTGCACTCCTTTTGTCTTGATGAACATGGAATGTATTTAGCTGGATTAAACAGACGCTTCTGTAAAGGCTTTACCATCATTGCATAACATGAACCCATAATGGGCCACACTCATAGAAGACCTTTCTTGCATCTCAGATAACTCGCACCGCTATCGCCGGTGGGCGGCCGCTTAACATTTAAAGAGGCAAACATCAGAGGATTCTCGACAACACCACAAGTGAAAGCAACTTGGCTGCCCCGAAATTAATCAGGCCGCCCTCCTCCACCGACCCCGCCAAAACCGATCATTAAAAATAGTCCCGGTGTCTGATCCTCTCTCGCTCGCAAACATGAAACAGCGATGAGATACGGCCTATCAACGAGGCGCTGATCATAATGCCACACAGGCAGACAGAAGTGTCACGGAGCAGACAGGTTGGGGAGTTTAATTAGGCTTGCCAGGTTTCTCTTTTATGTTACAACTAATGAAAACGTGGGCCGATCTGAGACTTTCCGGGGAAAATAATTATCCGTCTTTTTTATTATTATCATTTCATGTAGGCTTAAGTAAAGTTCTCATTTTGAGAAGACTTTTTTTTCAACATTTAATTAATTGACTGGCAGCTGATGTAATAAGAAGAGAGATGTCTGATGTGGAAGAAGAAGAAGAAGAAGAAGAAGGTGGTTGAGTTCCAGTCCGATTCTGGTTAGGAGAATACTACAAGACCTACAAGACTCCCTCCTCTCTATTATACTAGAAGACAGATGGAGGGACAGGACTGGGGGAGGCATACGTCAATTGTTTGTGTTATAAGCAGCCAATGTTCTACATTGTGTAGCATATCATAAAATGTATGCATGGATAAGTAGACCATGAGGTTGATTTACTAAAAAGCAAGGGAATTTGCACTTTGCAAGGTGCTGAGGCAACAGCAGATGCTGATATAAGGCAGAAAAAGAAAAATCATTGGAGCAACCTTTGGTTCCTTTCTACCTAAACCCTTTTCAGGTGCAAATAATTACACTGAAATTTGGATTCGACTCAGGACATCCAAATTCACCAAAATGGGTTGAAATCTAACTCCATCTAAATTTTGAGATCAACTCTAATGGTGACATCAGCAGACAACAATTCCTTTTGGCCACAGGTGACTTTGGAAGAATGAAAATGGTCACATTGTTGTAGGAAGGAAAGAAGGAAGGAAGGAAGGAAGGAAGGAAGGAAGGAAGGAAGGAAGGAAGGAAGGAAGGAAGGAAGGAAGGAAGGAAGGAAGGAAGGAAGGAAGGAAGGAAGGAAGAGAAATGAAGGAAGTCATGAAAAGATGGTGGGAAAGAAAGAAAGAAAGATGTAATGTAGGGAGAAGAAATGGTGGGATTAAAATAAAAAAATGAAAAGTCTTTTTGCCTTTAATAAATTGTCTGCAAAGCTTTCTCTCAGCCTTGTTTCCTGAGCTGAGTTGCCTGCCCTTGTTTTTTCTACCTCCATCACACTACCCACCAAACCCAGGTATGAGGGTGCATGGACCTGCTCCCCTGTGACAGTCCTCAAGCCCTGTAGTCTACCGCTAGGTCCAAACACTGTCCCATGACCAAGGAGGTAATGTCAATTGGGTAGCCAACACCGCTGTTTTCAGCACCAGCTTCGGAGGAGGAAAGAGCATTGGGGGGGGGGGGGGGGGGGGGGCGGGGTACTATAACTTTACCCTACATTGGCAAGATAGCAGTGGGGTTGGTTTACTAAAGGCATATAGACTTCACTTTGCAGGGAAAATTGCATTTTGCAAATAAATTATCTCCAGTGGAGAGTGACTTAGGTGAAGCTCTTCTGCTTCCATCATCCAGCCATGCGCAAACAAAAATGCTGTTTTTTTTTTTTAATTTTCTTTGCACATGTTTGGATATTCTTTGCAAAGTGAATTTTCACCACATTCACTAAGCTCTGGGGAAGATTCTCTTGCAAAGTGAACAGTCTGTCTATCTATCTATCTATCTATCTATCTATCTATCTATCTATCTATCTATCTATCTATCTATCTATGCTTCCGGTGATCAGGTGACAACATGGTGACAATTCTCATTCTTCCAAAGCCACCTGTGGCCAAAGGAAATTATTGTCTGCTGATGTCACTATTAGGGTTGATCTCAAAATTTATTAGATTTCAACCCACTTTAATGAATTAGGATGTTGTGAGCGAAATTTCATGGTTATTTTTTGCATTTCAGATTTCCAAAAGGGTTCTGGTGAAAAGGAACCTTATATCAGCATCTGTTGTTGCCAATGCCTCAGCACCTTTAGCTTGCCTGCCAATGCCACCAGGTCCAACCTGCCTATCTTAGTATCCGTGGTAGAATTTTTAAAGGAAGTGGCTCAGGCTATTATTAGGTTCCATCATCTGGTAGAGCGGTCAGGAGCTTCCCCAACCATTCTCCTAAATTTACATAATTTTCTGCTCTGTAACACACACTTTTTGCTCATTTGTAGTTACTAATATCAGATCTAGGTGCTTGAGAGGGTGGAGCAACAATAAAAGACCGAACCAACTGCAACCAATAAGATATTGGGGATTGGGGCTTGACACCATTCCTGTTCACTTTACCTACTGTTGTTAGTAACAAATAACTGGCTTAGATTAAATGATTACCAATAAACCCAAACCTTAAAATTTTAAAATGCTAATGCAACCTTTCTCAACCAGGGTACCGTGGTACCCCAAGGTTCCTCCAGAGGTTTCCAGGGGTTCCTTGAGCAATGAGTGCCTTCTTCCTCTCAAATGAATAACCACTGACACCAATGATATTTTTAGAGGGGGATTCTTTACATTGACTGCAAATGTAAGGGTGATTGGAGAGGAGCGCCCGATGTCCAAAATAAAGAAGGTCTCACTTAAAGGATTTTTTTAGTTGTTTATTGGCGATAAAAGTAATCTAGTTTATCAAGTTAACAAGAGAGCTTATCTTCAATAAACAACTATAAAATCCATCAAGTAAGACCTTCTTCTTTTTGGACATCGGGCGCTCCTCTCCAACCACCCAAGTGTTCACTGTGGTAATTCCTCCATTTTCGTTATCAGAAAGGTAGCAGCCCTAGACTCCAATGGAGTCTATCACTTACCACATACAATTGTGATACAACCCATTGGAAGTAATTCCTTCTATACCTGTAACACAGTAACTTGTCGCTAGGTAGCCTTGAGCGGAACCAGTCCAGATATGTCTTCCACGCAAACTTGATACAAATGTAAGGAGCATTCTTCATAGTAATTATCAAAGGTTCCCTGAGCTTGGAAGGTTACATCAAGAATCCCCCCATGTTAAAAAGAGTGAGAAAGGCTGAGCTTTCAATAAATATACCTGGCGATCCTGCCATAAATGACCTCTTCCTGTTGACAGGGTTGACAATGCTCTGTCCTACCTCCCATTTGTGCTCCTATGTTGTCACCTTTGGCCTACAAATTGCCATGCCAATGCACATTACACAGGCTTGCAACCATCACTGGAGTACATGTAAACATGAAGTGGATCCAAAGAGTCTGCTGTAGATATGTAGCACGGGGATGCAGAAAATAAGAAAAAAAGACGAAAGCAAGAGTGCTGGAAAACTAGAAGTCATTCAGCTAAGATTCACATTTAAGTCTATGCACGTCTCCAAAAAAAATGAGTTAGGCAGCCATTTTCTGTGCTCGCCAAGCCCGGTATAACTTGCAGAGCTGAACTCTTTACCCTCCAACCCTCCCCGCTTCCCCCTTCTCCCGCAGACAAGATTTTTTAGTAGACATTGTTCTCCTGCAATCGCACACCGCGGTTCAGTCACGGCCTCTTATGAATCCTTCTCAGGCCTTGAAATATGACCCGCTGAAGTTGAGTTACCTTGAAATAATAATGATAATAATTCATTCTTTTACAGAGGTGCCAGTGAACTCAATTCTGTGCCGGAGAAACTTCAAGGCCCCGGCGAGAGGAGGTTCTCCGCCAAATTGTGCTGTGCTAAAAAACGACTGAGAGGTCTTTCTGCCAGCCGGGCTCTGCAGAGATTGATGAAATTTATGCTAAAAATAAATAGTGAGCCTAACGCCAAATCAACAAGCCTCTCACCGAGGTAATATACTCGTACGTAATCCAGTGATTGGGTTAGATGGTGACACGAGAGCTTTTCTTGTTTAACCGTGGATTGGGTATGTTGTGTAAAAACGTAATTAAAATTGTGAACTACATGCAGGGTGTTATCTGAAAGACAGATTACATGATAGGCTAGTGCTGCTCAGTTAAAGGAGAACTTCATCAAAAATGAAAATATGGTTTCCTTTCCCCTCCTCCACTCTCTTTTCTCCTCTGTTCTCTCCTTCCCTTTCTCCCCATCCCTACTTCTGCTCTCATCTTACTCCCTCCCCTTTCCTTTCACCTGGTCTCATATTTTTCTCTGTTGACCTCCTCTCCTCTCTCCTTCTCCCCATTGATCCTCTCCTCCCCCAGCCTCTTTTATCCTGTCCTCTCTTCTCGCCTCCTCTATCTCATCTTCTTCTCATCCCCCTCCCCACTTCTTCCCTCACCACTCTGTCCATTTCCCCTCCTCTTCTTTCCACCCCTAAATGCTCTCCTCTTTCTCCCTCTCCTTTCCTTTATGTTCCCCTCATTCTCCTCTGCCATACTTTCCTCTGCTCTCTTCTTCACCTCTTCTCTCCATTGTTTTAGCCTCCCTCCTTCCTTTTCCTCGTCCTCTCCTTCTCCCCCTCTTCTCTTTCCACCTCCCTCCTCTGCTCTCCTTCCCTACCTCTGCTGTTGTCTCCCTCCCTCTCTTGTCCCTTCTCCTTCTCATCTACCCTCCTCTACTCTCTCCCTACCCACTCCTCTCTGCTCCCCTCCATTCTTGTCCTCTCATCTCTTCTGCTATCCTCTCATTTCTTCTCCTCTCCCTCCAAATTCTTTCCTCTTTCCTACTTTCTCCTCATCACTTTTTTCCCTTCTCCCCCCCCCCCTTTTTTTCTCCCTCCATCCCTACCTCTGCTCTCCTCTATCTTTTCTCTTTTTTTGTTTCCCTCCTCTCTTCCCTCCTTCTTAGTTCTTGCTTCTCCCCTCTCTTCTCTCTAATCACTTTTTGCCTTTTTTCCTTACTCTCCTCTCTCTCTCTCTCTCTCTCTCTCTCTCTCTCTCTTCTCCCTCCTCCCCTCCCCTATTCCTCATTCTCCTTTGTCCTCCTCTCTTTTCTCGCCTCCACTCCATTTGTCCTTTCTTCCTCCTCCTCTCCTCTCCCTCATTCTTCCCTTTTCTTTTCTACTCTCTCCCACTCCTTTCCCTCCTCTCCCATCTTACTTCTCCACCTCTCTTCTCCCTTTCATTCCTTCCCTCACCCTCATTCTTCCCTCTTCTTCTCTCAATTTCTACCTCTCCTCTCCTTACTTTTCCTCTTCTCTGCCCTCCTTTCCTCTCTCTCCCTCCTCTCTCCTCCCCTGCATTTTTTTCTCATCTTTTCTTTTCTCCCCTCTTTCGCTCTTTTCTCTCCGCCTGTCTTGATCTTTGCCTCTCTTTTCAATCTCTCCTGGCTCCTCTTTTTTTACACTTCTCACATTCCCCTATTTTTTGCTCTCCTGTTTTAGCCATTACGAGAGCCTCCTCTATCATCACACCCCAACTCTCCTCTGATCTCCATCCCTCCCCTTATCTCCTTTCAGTAGGAGCTCCTCAAATTGTCCACAGCAGCTGTACAGACCCAAGAACTCAGGAATCTCACCAATAGAGTCCCTGTCAGGACCTGAGTTTTGAGTCCACAACCTCTGCTGCATCTGGCAGTGGTTCTTCTTGCTGAACCATGTGAGATGCTGGACAGCTCCTTGTCTGATCCTTTGGACTTTCTTGCTTTGTCTTGTTTCTGGTGAACCTTGAACTCTTTGCTCCTCCCATGAACTTCCTGATTTGTGCCATGTCTCTGCACTGCCTGTTTGCTAGATTATTGTGCTATCTCCAGTTGAAACATTCCTTCTTTGTGTACCTGCAGCTTTCCTTATCTCTGCTACCACTGGTTACCAATCTTTGGCTTGTTCCTCTACTACGCTTTCACTTTACCCCAACCTGCAACCACTTGTTACCGACCTTTGGCTTGTTCCTCGACTATGCTTCTTCTTGATTCCAACCTGCAACCACTTGTTGCCGACCTTTGGCTTGTTCCTCAACTATGCTTCTGCTTGATCCCAACCTGCAACCACTTGTTACCAACCTTCAGCTTGTTCCTTGACTATGCTTCTGCTTGATCCCTACCTGCTCTATCTGCTACTGGACCCAGGCTTTCTCACCTTCTGGTGGGCTGATCTTGAGGACCGCGACTGTGTACTAACACTCAGCAAAACCCTTCTTCACCATCAGGACCTCTGGTGAATACCGGTTAGCGCTTAGACCATGCTGATGTCACGGTGACCTGCTTGTGTACTCATCCCCCTGGTCGGTGGGAGCCTCTCTACTGCTATAGCTATTGGTCTCTGAGCTGGACAATGACAGACCTCTAGAGCAGTGTTTCTCAACCTTTTTTTCAGTCAAGGTACCCTTTAAAAGCTATGGACAATCTCGAGGCACCCTTAAAAATTATGGACACTCTTGAGGCACCTTTTAAAATTATGGACAATCTCGAGGCGCCTTTTAAAATTATGGACAGTCTCAAGGCACCTTTTAAAATTATGGACAATCTCGAGGCGCCTTTTAAAATTATGGACAGTCTCGAAGCACCCTTAAAAATAATGGACAGTCTCAAGGCACCACATTCAAAAATGTAAAAATTGTTCTAATAGTTTTACATAACACAGCAACATCCACACATGTAGGACACCCAACATTTGAGGTGAATAGACTCTTGCAAACTAGCACTAGTGACTAGTATTCCAATGTTCCTCTTTTCCCTGGGTTTTTCTCTATCACTCAGGTAATGTGACCCCAACACTGATGGAGAGGGGCGGTCAAAGAAGAATGTTATGCAGGCAACTGACATCCTCAATATCAACTCATGACTCCATTGGTCATTAGGATTCTGGCAGCTAGAAGGTGGTAATGGTGCACAATGAAAACCCGTGGCTTTGTGTAACTAAAAGGCAGGCTTCAACCACACGCCAGCTCGAATACAATTTGTGGACAATTTTTAGGCATTTTTCCAAGGCACCCTTGAAGAGATGTCAAGGTATCCCAAGGCGCCTGGGCACCCTGGTTGAAAAAAGGCTGCTCTAGAGACAGAAGAGATTGTCTTGTGGCCTTACTCTCCCACATCTACCCATTTTTAGATATGCTCAATGCCAGGTAAAAATACCTTGTGCTATCAGCACAGTAAATCCATGTAAGTGTACTTATGTACAATATGCTGGGGCTGAAACCTCAGGCGTTAAAACCCTTGTGTACGAGTACCAAATATATCCGCACCAATTTGTGCAAAGCTGAAAAAAATCAATGTACTGCAGTTCTGACGGAGCGACCCTTTAAGTGGATTATGTGGGCCCCAGCGACGGCTATAGGAGACAGGTCTGCCGCACAACTAATCCATCGAACATCTCCTATTAGGTGAATATCGCTCTCGCTATTACTGCTTTTTGTGTCTTCGGACAAACTCCCAATTAAGAGCCCTACCATGTGTCATTGATGGAGAGGCGCAGACAATGGCTGCTCTTTCATACTCTTGTGTCACACTGCAAGGGATTCCGAAGGTCCTCAGGTCATATTTCATCCCCGTACTTCTTGATTGAACGTTTCTTTTTAATCTACTTCCACTTTCTTATGCCAGCCATTAAATAAAGGCCAATCAAGCACTTCTGACTTAGCGATGCTGTATAGCGGGGGAGGGGCTGTTCGCGGTCAGATCGTTACAAGGGAACAGACAACAAAGTATAGATGGGTTTTTTTTTCTTTTCTGTAATGATAGCATGACTGATGTATACTGCAAAAATTCGATCTTTTATTTATAATAAAAAAGGTCACTCACATGTAATAAGTAGAAAAGTGCATATCATAAGCTTTGCGGCTATCTTCGGTAAATCCTTTGGCAGAACTGTGATGATCCAAGACAGATGGGGTAGTAATCACCAGTAATAAGGTTTTTTGAAAGTACACAAAAGGGAGTTTTTAGGTGCAAAAAAAAATGTCAATATACAACACAGTATAAAATCATATAAAGTTTATTCTATATATTCCAAGATTTCGATCAAACATTGTTTTCGAAAAAAAACCCATTAAAAACCAATTCATACGGTGGTAATGAATGTACAGTGGTTTCCACTCAACATGTTTCACCATGAAATGGCTTCTTCAGGAGCTCCGTGAAGCCCTGTACAGAATATCACTACAGATAAATAAAAAAATGATATTATACGTTCAATTCATAAACTTCATACAAATATCAAAACACAGATGTACAAACACCATCTTATATGTCTGTACAGTCAAGATAATAACTGATAGGTCAACTGATGGATCATCTTACCCTGGGTGCCAAAAAGATTTATCTTACCCTGGGTGCCAAAAAGATTCATCTTACCCTGGGTGCCAAAAAAGATTCATCTTACCCTGGGTGCCAAAAAAGATTCATCTTACCCTGGGTGCCAAAAAGATTCATCTTACCCTGGGTGCCAAAAAAGATTCATCTTACCCTGGGTGCCAAAAAGATTCATCTTACCCTGGGTGCCAAAAAAGATTCATCTTACCCTGGGTGCCAAAAAGATTCATCTTACCCTGGTTGCCAAAAAAGATTCATCTTACTCTGGGTGCCAAAAAGATTCATCTTACCCTGGGTGCCAAAAAGATTCATCTTACCCTGGGTGCCAAAAAAGATTCATCTTACCCTGGGTGCCAAAAAAGATTCATCTTACCCTGGGTGCCAAAAAGATTCATCTTACCCTGGGTGCCAAAAAAGATTCATCTTACCCTGGGTGCTAGCACGATTCTTGACAGTGGCAGCTGGTGGTATATTTTTTGGGGGGGGCGGCAAACAATTCAACCGCTGCCCCTCCCCCCGGTTGGTCGGTCAGTCCCAAGCCCCGCACTTAACTCATCTAGGTTGTAGGCAGCGCTTCCTCCAGGTGGCATGCAGCGTCTCAACTGGTGCTTCATGGTGGCTTCCCCTGCGTCTCCTCCCTCCTCCTCCTCCTCGGCGGCCAATAGGATCGCTTCTCCTCTCGGCCAATCAGGTGACGGGTCTCAGGACTCACTTCCTGATTGGTCAAGAGGAGAGTCAGGAAAACAATAGCGAGTATTAATTTGCTATTGTCATACAACTGCAAAGTTGCCCACTTCGAAGTTGCCCACCCTTTTTTGAAGCCTATTAAAGCCTCTGGATTTAATCACGTGCTTCAAAAAAAACATTGGAATTACAGGCCGCCACTGATTCTTGACTGTATAGACATATAAGATGGTGTTTGTACTTCTGTGTATTGATATTTGTATGAAGTTTATGAATTAACATTATTTTTTTCATTTATCTGTAGTGATATTCTGTACAGGGCTTCAAGAGCCTCCTGAAGAAGCCATTTCATGGTGAAACATGTTGAACGGAAACATTCCTTTACGGCCGCATGAATTGTTTTTTAATGATTTTTCAAAAATAATGTTTGATTTTAATCACGGAATATATAGAATAACATTTAGATGGCTTTATACTGTGTTGTATATTGATATTTTTTTGCATCTAAAAAAATACCCTTTTGTGTACTTTAAAAAAAATGCTATTCAACCATGGGATGTGGGTGCTTTAATCCTCGAAATCTCCAGCTGATTGATAAACCAGTAACAAGGTGTCCACAAGCCCAGAGGCTGATAGTGTGGGAACCCAGGTATAGATATCAGACGCCTGGAGGTGTGAAGGGGTCGTGGCCAGACTGCGGGAGGCATGAAAGGAGTGTGGCGTTGCGTTGGTGTAGTCGTGGTCCTCAGGCTCCTGATCCTATTGCTAGTAATAATTAAATTAATTTATTTTTTCTTTGCGTGAATTCAGCGTTTCCTTTGTGTTATAATTTATGGTAATTAATACTATTGCTGTGTAATTATTTTATTGAGGGCTTAACCTCTAGAAAATTTAGAAAAGCGGTTAAAATAATATTATTTCTGTATAATGATTTTATTTAATGAAGAGTTTGGCATTTTTTTATTAAAGTGATTGTAATCACCTTGTAAAACAACCCATTCAGTTTATAATAGAAAGGAAAGGCAAAACATTTTTGTATAGATATAAAAAAAAACATGATAAATAAATGTTTTCCTGTTTTTATAGCTGATCACATTCCCTCTGTTCTCAGCTGCATAAGAACTGGGGGGAGGAGAAGCAACAGCACACTGAGCTTCCCAGTGAATGGCTGTGCAGCGGGGGTGTCAGGACAGGTCTAAATATTGGAGGAGAGCATACTGAGTTCTCAGCATAGCTAGAGAACTGACCATGGTGTGCTCTACTGCTTAGTGTGGTCAGTTTTTAATAGAAAAGCTGACAGGAGCACTAGAGATTTTAGATAAAGGAAGCATTGAAAAGAGAACAGGATATTTTCTCATACAAGTACATGGTACAGCAAACACATATCAGGAATATGAAGTCTTGGGGTAACAAACGCTTTAATGCAGTTTAACAGAGCCTAAGGAAGTGGGAGATTTGGAGCCGACGAAACGCGTCGCATAATGACCTTTGTGATCCCCCTGCTATCTCTCCCCAGAACGTCAGGAATCATTTGGAATAAATACAATAAAGATATACATATGTTATAGTTAGGTGGGAAGGTCAACAACAATAAACTGTGAAACAAATATTGTTTTATTGTGGAATATACTTTATCTTTTGGTATAAGTGTAATTTTAATGTTTTAATAAAATCTGAATCAATTTACGAAATCTTAGCAGTGTAAAATTGAATTAAAAAAATATCAATATAAATAAACAGAAAGTATAAAAATAAAATAAAAATTAATACAAAAATAATATGATATACTGGGCAATCAATTTATGAAATCTTAGCAGTGTAAAATGAATAATAAAAATAAAATATAAATAAATAGAAAGTATAACAACAGAATTAAAAATTTATAACAAAAATAATATGAAAAACTGGGCAATCAATCTATGAAATATTAGCAGTGTAAAATAAATAATAAAAATAAAATATAAATAAACAGAAAGTATAAAAATAAAATAAAAATGTATAAAAAAAAATGAAAAACTTGGCAATCAATTTACGAAATCTTAGCAGTGTAAAATTAATAATAAAAAAATATAAATGAATAGAAAGTATAAAAATAAAATAAGATTTATAAAAAAAATAATATGAAAAACTGGGCAATCAATTTATGAAATCTTAGCAGTGTAAAATGAATAATGTAAATAAAATATAAATAAATAGAAAGTATAAAAATAAAATAAAAATGTATAAAAAAAATAATATGAAAAACTTGGCAATCAATTTATGAAATCTTAGCAGTATAATATTAATAATAAAAATATAAATATAAATAAATAGAAAAGTATAAAAATAAAAAAAAAAATATAAAAAAATAATATGAAAAACTTGGCAATCAATTTATGAAATCTTAGCAGTATAATATTAATAATAAAAATATAAATATAAATAAATAGAAAAGTATAAAAATAAAAAAAAAATAATATGAAAAACTTGGCAATTAATTTATGAAATCTTATCAGTGTAAAATTAATAATAAAAATAAAATATAAATAAATAGAGAGTATAAAAATAAAATAAAATTTATTTAAAAAAAAATATGAAAAACTGGGCAATCAATTTATGAAATCTTAGCAGTGTAAAATGAATAATGTAAATAAAATATAAATAAATAGAAAGTATAATAATAAAATAAAAAATAATCATATAATAATATAAAAAACTGGGCACCTATAGGCCCCCATTCAAACCTCGTGTAGCAGGAATGATTTACGTGCAGAAAAACGCGGCGTGCATAGGGCAGCCCAATGAAGGGAATGGGCTGCCCTATGCGCGTTAGATGCTCAAAAGAAGCTCCTACCATTTTTAACCTTGCGTTTTGCCAAGATTGTGACGCACTTCTGTTGGGCGACAATCATGGTAGAAAAACGCTGTGTTTGGGGTGCTGTTAACAATAATGATGCCCAAAACCGGGGTTTTAAATCGCCTTATGTTAATGGGGCCTCAAAGTCCAATATAAAGTGGTAAAAAAAATCAGTAGGTAAAATACATTTAAATATAACAGGTTTAGTAACAGTGCTGAGTAAATCACATGGGGTTAAAAGCAACAATAAATCATTTTATTTTTATTTTATAGAATTTTTTTTCTGTAACTATATAAACCATTTAGCATGTACCAGGGATGTCACTCTACACGTGTGTTGGACAATGTGTTACAGTAGAAGAGATGAATGTATAAATCTATTTATGTGTAAAGTACAAAGCAGGTCAAACTCTGCAAATGAAAATATGTCAGGTGGTACATTTTATTTTCCGGGGTTGTCCTTGAAATCATAGAGATCTTTCTGTACCGGGGAGTCATTCAGCTCACAAAAACACGTCCTCACTGTTTGGATGTAAAAGGCAGTTTATAGCATTCCAACACGTCTTGTCACTGTGTATACATACCATACATACCGTATTGCTCCCTGCTTGTCGAAGGAGCTGGCAATTTAGTGCCCCAACCATATTCTTTGGTTGGCCAATTCAGGGTGAAAGCCAAAGTGCCTATCGGTATGTTTTTTGGGAGGAAACAGAGGAAGTTCACACCTACGCAAGGAGAACATACACACTCCATGCAGACAGGTCCATGGTGGGAGTTGAACCATCTGTGAAGCAAGCCATAACTGGTACTGGTCCAATGCAGGGGTCTCCAAAACTCTCTAAAGCGGCCATTCATCCACCAATGGCCAGCTTGTTCTGAAACGCATCGCATACCTGTGACGTCATCACCGGTCGCCACGCTGTGTTTGCTCCCCAAGCCACGTTTTGGTCCTATACACGGCCTTCCGCGTTCTATCCCCGAGGCTTCACCATCCAGGGCAGAGCAGCAGCGCGGCTGACCGGCGGCTCTGGCGTCCCACCTCCCGTTTGGAACCCTTATCTCTGCACTCTGGATATCATCAGGCTCCTAGTATAGCAGGATTCGAATTAGACTGTCAGCTATAAGAGACTGCACCTTGCTGTACCATCCCACCCTTCCTCTTCTGGATTTGATATGGAATCAGCCCTGCAGGAACCGCTGTGACCTGTAGTCCCACTGCATCTCTTCAGCCCAGCTAAGAGACCGGAATGCAACTCATCTAGCTTTAATGTGAGTGGATACTGTTGTTTCAATAAAATGTTTTTATGATACATACTCAGAGGCGCCCCTCTCCTTGTTGTTGTTATAGCTCGCTGGACCCCGCTTTTGGCTCCTTGGGTGGCTGCCCTGACTGACCTCTTCTACATGTCCCCCAGTATGCATGCATGAACTTACACATGCATCCTATTAACTAATTTTTAGCTTTTTGGACTAATCGGTTTCTTATTAAGGTAACTGTGCTTTGCGCCTTTTTACTTGTTTTATTTTATATGGGCTGAGTGAGTCTCTGTAAATACTGGGACCCCCCGGTGTGCCAGGCCAGCCCAAACTCTTCTATCGTTATGGACAGACAGATGCTGCTCTTGACAAAGGCAGGGGAATTATGGGTAAAATCTAAAAACAATATGGTTCACTTAATGGCAATCTTCAACGTTATATTACAAAGTAAATTTGTGTTGAAGAGTTAAGCTGTCTGTGGAGGCTGCTGAATCAGCATGTGATTATAATGTCCAGACAGCCTGAGATTTATGGAGGTATGTCAGTGCATAAAGTGGCAAGATATCACTGGTGCATGTAAACTGAGCAGCTAAACTGGTTTAATTTACATTGTCCCTTCTATTTCTGTATGTGGATGACGGCAGTGTAAATTTTCTAATTAAAAAAAAAAAAAAAAAACAGCTAAGTACCTTTTTCCTATCCATATACAGCTGTCACATGACCCAGCTCTCTCCCAGCCTGTCTGCAGGGAAACATAAGCAGGAGGAGCTCCTAGTCCTCTGCTGCTGGTCACATGTTCAAAACAAAAAAAAAAAACAGCCTTTGGAATACGGGGTAAAAATAAATAATCATTATCAATAAACTGCTTTAAATTGTCAAAAAAATATATATTTGAAATCAAATCTTTATTTTTTTTTGGCAATGACATGGTGGGTCAGTCACAGGCTGTGTCACGCCCCTCCAGCCATTAACTTAGAATAAGAGGGAGGTAAAGCTTCCATTAATCTACATGTAATATCCCATCCCCCATTGTGTTTAGTGGGCATGGAGGAGGAGGAGGAGGGAGGGAGTGGTCTGTCATTTACAACTGTGTATACGCCCACGTGTGTGACTCTATACAGTGGAACCTTGGATTACGAGCATAATCCGTTCCAGGAGAATGCTTGTAATCCAAAGCACTCGCATTTCAAAGCGAGTTTCCCCGTAGAAGTCAATGGAAACGAAGATAATTAGTTCCGCATTGACTTCTATTGCATGCAATACCGCATATGGCCAGAGGTAGGGGGGACGCTGGAGAGCCTCGGAAATACTCAGGGACAGCTTGGCTGAACTCGGAAACCCTCGGAAAGGCTCGGAAACACTTGGGAACGGAGTATTTCCGAGTGTTTCTAAGTATTTACGAGTGATTCCGAGTATTTCCGAACGGCTTCGAACCGTTCCGAGTGTCACCGGCGCCCCCCGCACCTCTGGCCAAATATGGTATTGCGCACCCCATTGGCTTGAATTCTGCTCGTTTTTTTTGTGAGACAACACTCGCAAACTGAGTTAGGATTAAAAAAAAAAAAAAGTTGCTCTTCTTTCAAAACGTAACCGCGTTACTCGTTAACCAAGGTTCCACTGTAGTCACATGGGGCTGCTCAGATGTGATAGGAAGGAAATGCTCAGCACAGAAACTCACTGAAAACTGAGCATGTGCAGAGCTGCCACCACTGCTCTGCAGAATCCCATAGCTGAATTGGGGACATGAACAGAAGGAGGAGCTAGAGAGCAGCACGATCAACCAGGTTTTTTTTTTTTCTTTTCAGAATGCAGAAAAGGAATCTCATAGTGACTGAGTGATTATGAACAGCATGGAATATACCATTTATTGAGAGTTTTTTTATGATTTTTTTTTTCCATAAAGATTTTATTAAAGGTTTTCACGCAAAATTACAGTAAATGATTCCACAAACATCACTGCATGTAAGCCAATACATGCAAATACAGAACAAAACAAAGTAACAACTCCACCTTAAGCCTATATAGTTATTAAGATCAGACGGAGTCATCCCTGCGCCTGGAACACGTGATTAGCTATTCTCAATAATATTCTACTAATGTGAATTTGTCGTAGAGAATAACCATGAAATACCTAGCTTATAAGAACAAGGTAAATAGGAGCACCATTGATTAGGTCACTTGATAGATCTGGAAGGGTGTGGGAGCAAAACCCAGTCAACACATTTTGTCTCGAATCCCACCATCTCCTTCCATAACTGCTACGCTATTAAGGGTAGGAGGAGAAGGGGAAAAGGAGAAAAAAAAAAGGAAAAAAAAAAAGGGGGGGGGGGGGGGGAGTCCAAAACATAAAGAAAGAAGAGGGAGTGGGACCACCAAAACTACCCTCTCCGTCCATGTCATGTAAGTACTTACAGTAACCTGATGTAAGGGGAGGCTCTCTGGGGACCCTGATGTAAGGGGGAGGCTCTCTGGGGACCCTGATGTAAGGGGAGGCTCTCTGGGGACCCTGATGTAAGGGGAGGCTCTCTGGGGACCCTGATGTAAGGGGAGGCTCTCTGGGGACCCTAATGTAGGGGGAGACTCCCTGGGGACCCTGATGTAAGGGGAGGCTCTCTGGGGACCCTAAAGTAGGGGGAGACTCCCTGGGGACCCTGATGTAAGGGGAGGCTCTCTGGGGACCCTGATGTAAGGGGAGGCTCTCTGGGGACCCTAATGTAGGGGGAGACTCCCTAGGGAACCCTGATGTAAGGGGAGGCTCTCTGGGGACCCTGATGTAAGGGGAGGCTCTCTGGGGACCCTAATGTAGGGGGAGACTTCCTGGGGACCCTGATGTAAGGGGAGGCTCTCTGGGGACCCTGATGTAAGGGGAGGCTCTCTGGGGACCCTGATGTAAGGGGGAGGCTCTCTGGGGACCCTAATGTAGGGGGAGACTTTCTGGGGACCCTGATGTAAGGGGAGGCTCTCTGGGGACCCTAATGTAGGGGGAGACTCTCTGGGGACCCTGATGTAGGGGGAGACTCTGTCAGGTGTGACTGTGTGGCAATGGCAAATGGTTTACATAGCTCACGGCATCACGGGTCAGGTAGAGGGCCCCTTAGCAGAATTTTGCTTAGGGCCCCAGGGAGGTCAGGATCGGCACTGATCACGAAGTTCAGTTGCATCTGAATCCCCGTTTCACGGGACATCTCACTTGCTATGTTGTATTAGCTCCTGGTATGACTGGGATTCTCGATATGTATTCCAAGCTGCCCGTTCGGCTGAGTAATATTTTGTGGAGGGTGGTATAGGATTATGATGCGGGTTTAGTGACATGCTTTACACACACAGTGGGCGCCACCTAGTGTCTAACCAGAAACACACATCTGTTACTGCAATTTTGACTTTTAAATAATGTCTGTATCACTTGCTGCCACACCCAGACAGGAACGTAAGTTACGTAATAGAGTTTTACACTACAATAGGGAAAGCTGCATGGTAGTTCTCAGGGTGGGTTTTGTGATGGCAACAACAGTGCCTGAGCAATATGTGTTGAAATGGCCTTCCTAAAAAAAATATACCTCTTTTTTTTTTTGTTTTGTTTTGTTTTTTTCTCGCTTATTTGATGACATTTTTCATTTGTCTCTTACGAGCATCCTGCTATAAATGCCTTACTAAAGCAATCTTAACAGTGGCGGCCCATCCATAAGGGGGCGCAGGGGCGCCGCCCCCCCTAATCCATGTGTCCAAGCCCCTAATCTACATGCAGGGCGCCAAACGCATGGATTCCAATGGAGTTTTTTCTTTTTAATAACACTGAATTCACACAAAGAAAAAAATTAATGAATTTAATTACTACTAGCAATAGGATCAGGAGCCTGAGGACCACCACTGCACCAACACAACGCCACACTCCTTTCATGCCTCCCCGGTGTCTGGCCATGACCCCTTCACACCTCCAAGCGTCTGATATCAAAGCATATGATTAGAGCCGGAGCACTGCGTCCCAAGCCCACCCACTTGTGTGACAATAGCAAATTAAAATACGCTATTGTCTTCCTGACTCTCCTCCTAGAGGCCGTCCTGAGACCTGCTGGTCCTGAGACCAGAGAAGAAGCGACCGTATTGGCCGCCAAGGAGGAGACGCAGGAAGGATCCGAAGCTGCCCGCGCCATAGGTGGGGTAAGTGCGGGGCTGGCGGATGGACAAGTAAGGAGGGGGGTGGGGGGACCAACTGGGAGGGAGGGGTGTGGTTTGTTTGCCGCCCCCCCAAAATGTAGCACCAGCCACCACTGAATCTTAATACTATGGTACATTACCTTAGTACATTATTCTTCCATGCTTCGAGACTTAACATACCCTGTTTCCCCTAAAATAAGACCTAGCGTGATTGTCAGTGATGGCTGCAATACAAGCCCTACGCCCCAAATAAGCCCTACCCTGTTTCCCTGAAAATAAGCCCTACAAGGACTTTAACTAGGGCTTATTTGGGGGGTAGGGCTTATATTGCAGCCATCACCAACAATCATGCTAGGTCTTATTTTCGGGGAAACAGGGTAGTAATATCTCCAAAATCCAATATTTTTTTGGTACCCGAACCTTTTGAAACATTAAAAGGAACACATGTCGGTACTTGTACCATCAGATTACTTGTTATAGCTTCTTCTTTGGAATTTTATTATATTGTATTTTATTTTCTATTTGCTTACATTACTTTGTAATTTCTTGGAAAATAATAAAAAATTACAATATTAAAAAAAAAAAGAAAAAAAGAAATGGCCCTTGTAGGGAGCCTGTGTAGCAGGGTGACAAAGCAGGAGCACAAAAAACAGCCTTTGGAATACGGGGTAAAAATAAATAATCATTATCAATAAACTGCTTTAAATTGTCAAAAAAATATATATTTGAAATCAAATCTTTATTTTTTTTTGGCAATGACATGGTGGGTCAGTCACAGGCTGTGTCACGCCCCTCCAGCCATTAACTTAGAATAAGAGGGAGGTAAAGCTTCCATTAATCTACATGTAATATCCCATCCCCCATTGTGTTTAGTGGGCATGGAGGAGGAGGAGGAGGGAGGGAGTGGTCTGTCATTTACAACTGTGTATACGCCCACGTGTGTGACTCTATACAGTGGAACCTTGGATTACGAGCATAATCCGTTCCAGGAGAATGCTTGTAATCCAAAGCACTCGCATTTCAAAGCGAGTTTCCCCGTAGAAGTCAATGGAAACGAAGATAATTAGTTCCGCATTGACTTCTATTGCATGCAATACCGCATATGGCCAGAGGTAGGGGGGACGCTGGAGAGCCTCGGAAATACTCAGGGACAGCTTGGCTGAACTCGGAAACCCTCGGAAAGGCTCGGAAACACTTGGGAACGGAGTATTTCCGAGTGTTTCTAAGTATTTACGAGTGATTCCGAGTATTTCCGAACGGCTTCGAACCGTTCCGAGTGTCACCGGCGCCCCCCGCACCTCTGGCCAAATATGGTATTGCGCACCCCATTGGCTTGAATTCTGCTCGTTTTTTTTGTGAGACAACACTCGCAAACTGAGTTAGGATTAAAAAAAAAAAAAAGTTGCTCTTCTTTCAAAACGTAACCGCGTTACTCGTTAACCAAGGTTCCACTGTAGTCACATGGGGCTGCTCAGATGTGATAGGAAGGAAATGCTCAGCACAGAAACTCACTGAAAACTGAGCATGTGCAGAGCTGCCACCACTGCTCTGCAGAATCCCATAGCTGAATTGGGGACATGAACAGAAGGAGGAGCTAGAGAGCAGCACGATCAACCAGGTTTTTTTTTTTTCTTTTCAGAATGCAGAAAAGGAATCTCATAGTGACTGAGTGATTATGAACAGCATGGAATATACCATTTATTGAGAGTTTTTTTATGATTTTTTTTTTCCATAAAGATTTTATTAAAGGTTTTCACGCAAAATTACAGTAAATGATTCCACAAACATCACTGCATGTAAGCCAATACATGCAAATACAGAACAAAACAAAGTAACAACTCCACCTTAAGCCTATATAGTTATTAAGATCAGACGGAGTCATCCCTGCGCCTGGAACACGTGATTAGCTATTCTCAATAATATTCTACTAATGTGAATTTGTCGTAGAGAATAACCATGAAATACCTAGCTTATAAGAACAAGGTAAATAGGAGCACCATTGATTAGGTCACTTGATAGATCTGGAAGGGTGTGGGAGCAAAACCCAGTCAACACATTTTGTCTCGAATCCCACCATCTCCTTCCATAACTGCTACGCTATTAAGGGTAGGAGGAGAAGGGGAAAAGGAGAAAAAAAAAAGGAAAAAAAAAAAGGGGGGGGGGGGGGGGAGTCCAAAACATAAAGAAAGAAGAGGGAGTGGGACCACCAAAACTACCCTCTCCGTCCATGTCATGTAAGTACTTACAGTAACCTGATGTAAGGGGAGGCTCTCTGGGGACCCTGATGTAAGGGGGAGGCTCTCTGGGGACCCTGATGTAAGGGGAGGCTCTCTGGGGACCCTGATGTAAGGGGAGGCTCTCTGGGGACCCTGATGTAAGGGGAGGCTCTCTGGGGACCCTAATGTAGGGGGAGACTCCCTGGGGACCCTGATGTAAGGGGAGGCTCTCTGGGGACCCTAAAGTAGGGGGAGACTCCCTGGGGACCCTGATGTAAGGGGAGGCTCTCTGGGGACCCTGATGTAAGGGGAGGCTCTCTGGGGACCCTAATGTAGGGGGAGACTCCCTAGGGAACCCTGATGTAAGGGGAGGCTCTCTGGGGACCCTGATGTAAGGGGAGGCTCTCTGGGGACCCTAATGTAGGGGGAGACTTCCTGGGGACCCTGATGTAAGGGGAGGCTCTCTGGGGACCCTGATGTAAGGGGAGGCTCTCTGGGGACCCTGATGTAAGGGGGAGGCTCTCTGGGGACCCTAATGTAGGGGGAGACTTTCTGGGGACCCTGATGTAAGGGGAGGCTCTCTGGGAACCCTAATGTAGGGGGAGACTCTCTGGGGACCCTGATGTAGGGGGAGACTCTGTCAGGTGTGACTGTGTGGCAATGGCAAATGGTTTACATAGCTCACGGCATCACGGGTCAGGTAGAGGGCCCCTTAGCAGAATTTTGCTTAGGGCCCCAGGGAGGTCAGGATCGGCACTGATCACGAAGTTCAGTTGCATCTGAATCCCCGTTTCACGGGACATCTCACTTGCTATGTTGTATTAGCTCCTGGTATGACTGGGATTCTCGATATGTATTCCAAGCTGCCCGTTCGGCTGAGTAATATTTTGTGGAGGGTGGTATAGGATTATGATGCGGGTTTAGTGACATGCTTTACACACACAGTGGGCGCCACCTAGTGTCTAACCAGAAACACACATCTGTTACTGCAATTTTGACTTTTAAATAATGTCTGTATCACTTGCTGCCACACCCAGACAGGAACGTAAGTTACGTAATAGAGTTTTACACTACAATAGGGAAAGCTGCATGGTAGTTCTCAGGGTGGGTTTTGTGATGGCAACAACAGTGCCTGAGCAATATGTGTTGAAATGGCCTTCCTAAAAAAAATATACCTCTTTTTTTTTTTGTTTTGTTTTGTTTTTTTCTCGCTTATTTGATGACATTTTTCATTTGTCTCTTACGAGCATCCTGCTATAAATGCCTTACTAAAGCAATCTTAACAGTGGCGGCCCATCCATAAGGGGGCGCAGGGGCGCCGCCCCCCCTAATCCATGTGTCCAAGCCCCTAATCTACATGCAGGGCGCCAAACGCATGGATTCCAATGGAGTTTTTTCTTTTTAATAACACTGAATTCACACAAAGAAAAAAATTAATGAATTTAATTACTACTAGCAATAGGATCAGGAGCCTGAGGACCACCACTGCACCAACACAACGCCACACTCCTTTCATGCCTCCCCGGTGTCTGGCCATGACCCCTTCACACCTCCAAGCGTCTGATATCAAAGCATATGATTAGAGCCGGAGCACTGCGTCCCAAGCCCACCCACTTGTGTGACAATAGCAAATTAAAATACGCTATTGTCTTCCTGACTCTCCTCCTAGAGGCCGTCCTGAGACCTGCTGGTCCTGAGACCAGAGAAGAAGCGACCGTATTGGCCGCCAAGGAGGAGACGCAGGAAGGATCCGAAGCTGCCCGCGCCATAGGTGGGGTAAGTGCGGGGCTGGCGGATGGACAAGTAAGGAGGGGGGTGGGGGGACCAACTGGGAGGGAGGGGTGTGGTTTGTTTGCCGCCCCCCCAAAATGTAGCACCAGCCACCACTGAATCTTAATACTATGGTACATTACCTTAGTACATTATTCTTCCATGCTTCGAGACTTAACATACCCTGTTTCCCCTAAAATAAGACCTAGCGTGATTGTCAGTGATGGCTGCAATACAAGCCCTACGCCCCAAATAAGCCCTACCCTGTTTCCCTGAAAATAAGCCCTACAAGGACTTTAACTAGGGCTTATTTGGGGGGTAGGGCTTATATTGCAGCCATCACCAACAATCATGCTAGGTCTTATTTTCGGGGAAACAGGGTAGTAATATCTCCAAAATCCAATATTTTTTTGGTACCCGAACCTTTTGAAACATTAAAAGGAACACATGTCGGTACTTGTACCATCAGATTACTTGTTATAGCTTCTTCTTTGGAATTTTATTATATTGTATTTTATTTTCTATTTGCTTACATTACTTTGTAATTTCTTGGAAAATAATAAAAAATTACAATATTAAAAAAAAAAAGAAAAAAAGAAATGGCCCTTGTAGGGAGCCTGTGTAGCAGGGTGACAAAGCAGGAGCACAAAAAACAGCCTTTGGAATACGGGGTAAAAATAAATAATCATTATCAATAAACTGCTTTAAATTGTCAAAAAAATATATATTTGAAATCAAATCTTTATTTTTTTTTGGCAATGACATGGTGGGTCAGTCACAGGCTGTGTCACGCCCCTCCAGCCATTAACTTAGAATAAGAGGGAGGTAAAGCTTCCATTAATCTACATGTAATATCCCATCCCCCATTGTGTTTAGTGGGCATGGAGGAGGAGGAGGAGGGAGGGAGTGGTCTGTCATTTACAACTGTGTATACGCCCACGTGTGTGACTCTATACAGTGGAACCTTGGATTACGAGCATAATCCGTTCCAGGAGAATGCTTGTAATCCAAAGCACTCGCATTTCAAAGCGAGTTTCCCCGTAGAAGTCAATGGAAACGAAGATAATTAGTTCCGCATTGACTTCTATTGCATGCAATACCGCATATGGCCAGAGGTAGGGGGGACGCTGGAGAGCCTCGGAAATACTCAGGGACAGCTTGGCTGAACTCGGAAACCCTCGGAAAGGCTCGGAAACACTTGGGAACGGAGTATTTCCGAGTGTTTCTAAGTATTTACGAGTGATTCCGAGTATTTCCGAACGGCTCCGAACCGTTCCGAGTGTCACCGGCGCCCCCCGCACCTCTGGCCAAATATGGTATTGCGCACCCCATTGGCTTGAATTCTGCTCGTTTTTTTTGTGAGACAACACTCGCAAACTGAGTTAGGATTAAAAAAAAAAAAAAGTTGCTCTTCTTTCAAAACGTAACCGCGTTACTCGTTAACCAAGGTTCCACTGTAGTCACATGGGGCTGCTCAGATGTGATAGGAAGGAAATGCTCAGCACAGAAACTCACTGAAAACTGAGCATGTGCAGAGCTGCCACCACTGCTCTGCAGAATCCCATAGCTGAATTGGGGACATGAACAGAAGGAGGAGCTAGAGAGCAGCACGATCAACCAGGTTTTTTTTTTTTCTTTTCAGAATGCAGAAAAGGAATCTCATAGTGACTGAGTGATTATGAACAGCATGGAATATACCATTTATTGAGAGTTTTTTATGATTTTTTTTTTCCATAAAGATTTTATTAAAGGTTTTCACGCAAAATTACAGTAAATGATTCCACAAACATCACTGCATGTAAGCCAATACATGCAAATACAGAACAAAACAAAGTAACAACTCCACCTTAAGCCTATATAGTTATTAAGATCAGACGGAGTCATCCCTGCGCCTGGAACACGTGATTAGCTATTCTCAATAATATTCTACTAATGTGAATTTGTCGTAGAGAATAACCATGAAATACCTAGCTTATAAGAACAAGGTAAATAGGAGCACCATTGATTAGGTCACTTGATAGATCTGGAAGGGTGTGGGAGCAAAACCCAGTCAACACATTTTGTCTCGAATCCCACCATCTCCTTCCATAACTGCTACGCTATTAAGGGTAGGAGGAGAAGGGGAAAAGGAGAGAAAAAAAAGGAAAAAAAAAAAGGGGGGGGGGGGGGGAGTCCAAAACATAAAGAAAGAAGAGGGAGTGGGACCACCAAAACTACCCTCTCCGTCCATGTCATGTAAGTACTTACAGTAACCTGATGTAAGGGGAGGCTCTCTGGGGACCCTGATGTAAGGGGGAGGCTCTCTGGGGACCCTGATGTAAGGGGAGGCTCTCTGGGGACCCTAATGTAGGGGGAGACTTCCTGGGGACCCTGATGTAAGGGGAGGCTCTCTGGGGACCCTGATGTAAGGGGAGGCTCTCTGGGGACCCTGATGTAAGGGGGAGGCTCTCTGGGGACCCTAATGTAGGGGGAGACTTTCTGGGGACCCTGATGTAAGGGGAGGCTCTCTGGGGACCCTAATGTAGGGGGAGACTCTCTGGGGACCCTGATGTAGGGGGAGACTCTGTCAGGTGTGACTGTGTGGCAATGGCAAATGGTTTACATAGCTCACGGCATCACGGGTCAGGTAGAGGGCCCCTTAGCAGAATTTTGCTTAGGGCCCCAGGGAGGTCAGGATCGGCACTGATCACGAAGTTCAGTTGCATCTGAATCCCCGTTTCACGGGACATCTCACTTGCTATGTTGTATTAGCTCCTGGTATGACTGGGATTCTCGATATGTATTCCAAGCTGCCCGTTCGGCTGAGTAATATTTTGTGGAGGGTGGTATAGGATTATGATGCGGGTTTAGTGACATGCTTTACACACACAGTGGGCGCCACCTAGTGTCTAACCAGAAACACACATCTGTTACTGCAATTTTGACTTTTAAATAATGTCTGTATCACTTGCTGCCACACCCAGACAGGAACGTAAGTTACGTAATAGAGTTTTACACTACAATAGGGAAAGCTGCATGGTAGTTCTCAGGGTGGGTTTTGTGATGGCAACAACAGTGCCTGAGCAATATGTGTTGAAATGGCCTTCCTAAAAAAAAATATACCTCTTTTTTTTTTTTGTTTTGTTTTGTTTTTTTCTCGCTTATTTGATGACATTTTTCATTTGTCTCTTACGAGCATCCTGCTATAAATGCCTTACTAAAGCAATCTTAACAGTGGCGGCCCATCCATAAGGGGGCGCAGGGGCGCCGCCCCCCCTAATCCATGTGTCCAAGCCCCTAATCTACATGCAGGGCGCCAAACGCATGGATTCCAATGGAGTTTTTTCTTTTTAATAACACTGAATTCACACAAAGAAAAAATTAATGAATTTAATTACTACTAGCAATAGGATCAGGAGCCTGAGGACCACCACTGCACCAACACAACGCCACACTCCTTTCATGCCTCCCCGGTGTCTGGCCATGACCCCTTCACACTTCCAAGCGTCTGATATCAAAGCATATGATTAGAGCCGGAGCACTGCGTCCCAAGCCCACCCACTTGTGTGACAATAGCAAATTAAAATACGCTATTGTCTTCCTGACTCTCCTCCTAGAGGCCGTCCTGAGACCTGCTGGTCCTGAGACCAGAGAAGAAGCGACCGTATTGGCCGCCAAGGAGGAGACGCAGGAAGGATCCGAAGCTGCCCGCGCCATAGGTGGGGTAAGTGCGGGGCTGGCGGATGGACAAGTAAGGAGGGGGGTGGGGGGACCAACCGGGAGGGAGGGGTGTGGTTTGTTTGCCGCCCCCCCAAAATGTAGCACCAGCCACCACTGAATCTTAATACTATGGTACATTACCTTAGTACATTATTCTTCCATGCTTCGAGACTTAACATACCCTGTTTCCCCTAAAATAAGACCTAGCGTGATTGTCAGTGATGGCTGCAATACAAGCCCTACGCCCCAAATAAGCCCTACCCTGTTTCCCTGAAAATAAGCCCTACAAGGACTTTAACTAGGGCTTATTTGGGGGGTAGGGCTTATATTGCAGCCATCACCAACAATCATGCTAGGTCTTATTTTCGGGGAAACAGGGTAGTAATATCTCCAAAATCCAATATTTTTTTGGTACCCGAACCTTTTGAAACATTAAAAGGAACACATGTCGGTACTTGTACCATCAGATTACTTGTTATAGCTTCTTCTTCAGAATTTTATTATATTGTATTTTATTTTCTATTTGCTTACATTACTTTGTAATTTCTTGGAAAATAATAAAAAATTACAATATTAAAAAAAAAAAGAAAAAAAGAAATGGCCCTTGTAGGGAGCCTGTGTAGCAGGGTGACAAAGCAGGAGCACAATTGAGAGAAAGCGACAGAGAGTAGTCACCCTATAACAGGAAGTGCCTACAAAAGGCTCATCCATTGGTATTACAACTCTCCCCTCTTTTGGAGTCTGCTTTATGTCAGCCTGATTAGAAATTTCAGCTGCAATGCAGGCAACGATTGGAATTTACTGCAAAGAATTTCTACAATGTAACAATTCCCCTTTGGAATTAATAAAGTATTCTGTATTCTGTATGTAGTGCGGTGATAAATTAATTGACCAATGTAAACTAATGATGATCAAAAAATTATTATTTTAATAATTAAAGCCGCAAAGTAACAGAAGTGGGGGGGGGGGGGTCAGGGAGCGGGAATTTAATGGATTCCTCTGAGATTATTTTAGCGGCTCAGCCATAATCATAGTAGATTTATATTCCATTAAGGTATGACTCCGGGTACAGAGGACTTTTCTTTCGGCGTGGTTGCACAATTATTCTAAATACAATGGTAAGAGCCGGGGCTGGTCAGAAAGTTTTTCATCCAGAAGTCTTTCCGTTCTCTTTGTGCCCATTAATTATTAATCCCGAATCAGCAGATTACAATGTATATGAGATTAGTTCCTCGCTCCTATTTGATGTATCTAAGAACATGCAGAAAACGTACCTCTGGGGATTTATTATGAAATATATTAAAAAAAAAAAATAAAAATTTCATGTCATCTGATTGGTGGACTTTAAAACTCGGAAT
Source organism: Aquarana catesbeiana (assembly GCF_042186555.1). NCBI lineage: Eukaryota > Metazoa > Chordata > Amphibia > Anura > Ranidae > Aquarana > Aquarana catesbeiana. The sequence continues at coordinate 783,358,301 of NC_133325.1, read as the reverse complement.
ATTCAATGACTCACATATACAGAAATTAGGATTCTGCATCTCTCCAGTTGCTGAACTACAAGCGCCAGCACGCTTCCTTTCCTCATTCTAATATATACATGTACTCCTTAAAGGGCTATATCCCAAAGTTTTGTAAATATCTGTGCATCATTGTTATACTATACAGCTATAGTTCTCAACTTCGAGCACGGAATGGGATGAGGAGACTCGGTGATGGAGGGAATCTGATGTGAAAGAGGACCTCTGATGTGATGGGGGGCCACTGATGTGATAGGGGGGACCTCTGATGTGATGGGGGGCTCTGATGTGATAGGGGGGACCTCTGATGTGATGGGAGAACCTCAGATGTGATGGGGGACCTCCGATAAGATGAGAGGACCTTTGATGTGAAGGAGGAAATCTGATGTGATGGGAGGCCTCTAAATGTGATGGTGGGGACCTTTGATATGAAGGGGGGCATCTGTTGTGATGTTGAGGATCTCTGATATGATGGGGGTTCCTCTGATGTGATGGGGGGATCTCTGATGTGATGGGACCTCTGATGTGAAGGGGAGGGCTCTGATGTGAAGGGGAACCCCTGATGTACAGAGAGACCTCTGATGTTATAGTGGGGGCCTGTGAGGGGTTCCTCTGATGTGATGGAGAACCTATATTATGATGGGGGTCCCTCTAATGTGATGGGGGCCTCTGATGTGAAGGGGGGCCTCTGATGTGATGGGGGACCTCTGATGTAATAGGGGGTGGGGCTCTGATGTGATGGGTTACCTCTGATGTGATGGGGGGCTCTGATGTGATAGGGGGGACCTCTGATGTGATGGGAGAACCCCAGATGTGATGGGGGACCTCTGACGTGATGGGAGGACCTTTGATGTGAAGGAGGAAATCTGTAGTGATGGGGGGCCTCTAAATGTGATGGGAGGACCTCTGATGTGAAGGGGAGCCTCGAATGTGATGGGGGACCTTTGTTGTGAAGTTAAGGACCTCTGATACGATGGGGGTTCCTCTGATGTGATAGGGTAATCACTGATGTGATGGGACCTCTGATGTGAAGGGGAACCTCTGATGTGAAGGGGAGGCCTCTGATGTGAAGGGGAACCTCTGATTTGAAGAAGAACCTCTAATGTGATATTGGGGGCCTGTGAGGGGTTCCTCTGATGTGATGAAGAATCTTTATTATGATGGGGTCCCTCTAATGTGATGGGGGGCCTCTGATGCGAAGGGGGGCTTCTGATGTGATGAGGGACCTCTTATGTGATAGGGGGTGGGGCTCTGATGTGATGGGGGACCTCTGATGTGATGGGGGCTCTGATGTGATGGGAGGACCATGAAGGAGGAAATCTGATGTGATGGGGGGCCTCTAAATGTGATGGGAGGACCTCTGATGTGGAGGGGAGCCTCGAATGTGATGGGGGGACCTTTGTTGTGATGTTAAGGACCACTGATACGATGCGGGTTCCTCTGATGTGATAGAGGAATCGCTGAAGTAATGGGACCTCTGATGTGAAGGGGAACCTCTGATGTGAAGGGGAGGCCTCTGATGTGATTGGGGAACCTCTGATGTGAAGAAGAACCTCTGACATGTTGGGAGGACCTTTGATGTGAAGAAGAACTTCTGATCTGATGGGAGGACCTTTGATGTGATGGGGGGGACCCCTGACGTGACGGGAGGACCTCTGATATGATGGGGAGGAGGGGTGCTGATGTCATGGGAGGCCTCTGATGTGATTGGGGGACCTCTGATGTGATGGGGGGACCTCTGATGTGAAGGGAGAACCTTGTATGTGAAAGGGAACCTCTGATGTAATGGGGAACCTTTAATGTGATGGGGGGATCTGTGATGTGATGGGGGACCTCTAATGTAAAGTAAATTTCACCAAGGCACCCCAGGAGTAGCATCCTTCCCCTTTTACCCCCAAAGCTTGTGTTATACTGGAAAGTTTACAGCATGTAAATTAAAAATACCACCCTCCCCTTCTATTGGCTGGTGTCTACGCCATTTACTTGTCGGCGGTTAACTCTTGGTTCTGAGTTTTATTCTTTCCCTTCAACCGTGACTTCAACAAAGCTATAATCCCCATATGTGTATTTCCTATGATTGCCAGCTCCATCTAGTGGCCATGATGCAGTATTTTCCTGATTGCAATATTTCAGTAAATACCACATTTTGGCCAGTGGATGCCGCTAACGAGCATAGGAAATACACTTATTAGACACAGTGTGGAGATTATTTATGATGACTAGATGCAATGTATCACTGCCGCCAGTTAACAAATTTAACCGCACATACAGAGAGCTATAAAGGCGCTAATTCTTGTCATTGCTGGGAAAATGTACCAGCTGTATGTAATAAATAACGAAAAAATAAAAAAAAACGTTACCAATCCACCGATGTTCTTCAATTGATCAATGAAATGAGTTTTCTGTAGTATAACATGTAAAACCAATCACCAGACAGCCATAATGAAAGAAGATAGCAGCTCCGGGGGGATGATAGATTATAGTACAAGCAATCAATGTATGGATCTATTTATGTAACAAGCACAGATTGTGTACAATAATGGAACGCCGTAAAAGAAAAAGGAATGTATGGCTCTTTTGTACAGTATCTAAGCACGCCGTACATTTCATGGCCGAACGTTCAGTGCTTTGTCCTTGTAGTCATACAGATCTTTATGTACGAGCTGTTTAACCACCGCGCAAACACACACCATATCTATGGAGATGGAGGCGGCAATGACTGCTGTGTTCAATCGTCTCTTCTCAAGAAGAACAATATGTATTTGTTAATTACGTCTATCATTAACTCACTGCGGTTGCTGAAGGCTTAAAGGAAATCTTCACTTTTGGAAAAAAAATTATAATATTTTATAATAATACTATTAATATTAATACTAATATAATAATACTAGTATTAACAGTACTATGACTACTACTATTACTACTACTGCTACTACTACTACTCAGAATTTAGAAATTATAATAATAATAATAATATTAATAACAACAATAACAATAATAATAATAGTAGTAGTAGTAGCAGTAGACTACTACTACTACTACTACTACTACTACTACTACTACTACTACTACTAATAATAATAATAATAATTAGCAGTGGTATGCATACTATTACTACTACTACTACTACTCAGAATTTAGAAATTATAATAATAATAATATTAATAACAACAATAACAATAATAATAATAGTAGTAGTAGTAGCAGTAGACTACTACTACTACTACTATTACTACTACTACTACTAATAATAATAATTAGCAGTGGTATGCATATTATTATTACTATTACTACTACTACTACTACTACTACTACTACTACTACTACTACCATTTATTTTATTCTTTTCCCATTATTAATATTAATAATAATAATAATAATGATAATAATAATGATAATAATAATATGCTACTATTACTACTACCACTATTATTATTATTATTATTATTTCACTACTACTACTACTACCAATAATAATAATAATAGAAATACTACTACTAATACTACCATTTATTTTATTCTTTTTCCTCTTCTTCTTCTTCTTTAATTAATAAGAATAACAATAATAATAATATTAATATGCTACTTCTACTACCACTATCATTATATTATCATTATTATTATTATTGTTATTTCACTACTACTACTACTACTAGTACTACTACCACTAATAATAATAATAATAGTAATAATACTGCTACTACTACTACTACCACCACTACTTTTATTCGTTTTTCTCTTCCTCTTCTTCTTCTTCTTATTATTAATAATAATAACAATATTATTGATATTAATATGCTACTACTAATACTACATCTACTACTACTACTATTATTTTTATTATTATTATCATTATTAAACTCCTCCTCCTCCTCCTCCTCCTCCTCCTCTTCTTCTTCTTCTTCTTCTTCTTCTTATTATTATTATTATTATTATTATTGTTATTAGAATTATTATTATTATTATTATTATTATTATACGAGATTTATATAGCGCCAACAGTTTACGCAGCGCTTTACAATATATAAGGGGGACAACACAATTACAGTACAGTTCAATACAAAAGGTACACGAGGGCCCTGATCATAGAGCTTACATTCTAAAGGGAGGGGGTGGTGGTACAAAAGGTAATAGCTGCAAAGAATGATTTGATGGGGGTGGCTCAGGGACAGTTAGGTGGGTGTGGGATAGGCTTCCCTGAATAAATTAGTTTTCAGGGATCTCCTAAAGGTGGACAGGGTAGGGGCTGATCGGACATACTGGGGCAGGGAGTTCCAGAGGATGGGAGAGGCTCTGGAGAAGTCCTGAAGGCGAGCATGGGAGGAGGTAACAAGGGAGCTAGAGAGCAGGAGGTCCTGGGAGGAGCGGAGGGTGCGATTTGGGCGATATCTGCAGATGAGGTTGGTGATGTAGATGGGGGCGATGTTGTGGATGGCCTTGTATGTTATGGTTAGTATTTTGAATTTTATACGGTGGGGTAGAGGAAGCCAGTGAAGGGATTTGCAGAGAGGAGCAGCAGTCACGGATCGATTAGTGATGTGTATTAGTCTAGCAGCAACATTCATAATAGACTGAAGGGGGGATAGCCTGGTTAAGGGTAGGCCATTAAGGAGAGAGTTGCAGTAGTCGAGGCGGGAAATAATCAAGGAGTGAATAAGTTGTTTGTGGTGTCATTAGTCAGGAAGGGTCGAATTTTGGAGATGTTGCGGAGGTTAAGGCGGCAGAATTTAGCCAGTGATTGGATATGGGGGCTGAAGGAGAGGTCAGAGTCAAGGATTACACCCAGGACCCTGGCATGTGTGGAGGGACCAATGGTTGTGTTGTTGATATTAATGGTGAAGTCACAGGAGGGGGACCGTGAAGGAGGAAATATAACAAGCTCAGTTTTAGAAAGATTAAGTTTGAGGAAGTGGTGTGACATCCATACTGATATGTCATTCAGCAAGTTTGAGATCCGTGAGGAGATAGTGGGGGTGAGTTGAGGAGTGGAGAGATAGATCTGTGTGTCATCGGCATAGAGATGGTATTGGAAGCCATTTGAGGTTATCAACTGGCCCAGGGAAGAGGTATAGAGTGAGAAAAGGAGAGGTCCAAGGACAGAGCCTTGGGGTACCCCAACAGAAAGAGGAAGGGGAGCGGAGGAGATGGAGTTGTAAGTGACACTGAAAGTGCGCTGAGATAGGTAGGAGGAGAACCAGGATAATGCAGAATCACGGAGGCCAAGGGAGTGTAATTTGCTGAGGAGCAGCAGGTGGTCAACTGTGTCAAAGGCAGCAGAGAGGTCTAAAAGTATGAGTATGGAGTAGTGGCCATTGGTTTTGGCAGTTATTAGGTCATTGGTGAGTTTTAGTAGGGCAGTTTCAGTAGAATGTTGTAGGCAGAAGCCAGACTGTAGGGGGTCGAGAAGGTTGTTGTCCGTGAGGTAGCGACTCATTTGGTCATGAACAAGGCGTTCGATGAGCTTGGAGGCAAATGGGAGCAGGGAGATAGGTCTTAAGTTATTCAAACAGGTGGGGTCTAGTGAGGGTTTTTTGAGTATGGGGGTAACCAGTGCATGTTTGAGTGGGGAAGTAAAGGTGCCGGAGGAGAGGGAGAGGTTGAAGATGTGGGTTAGGGAGTTGAGGATAGAGTGGGAAGGTGGTCGCAGTAATTGAGAGGGGACAGGGTCCAGGGGACATGTAGTGAGGTGGGCCATGGAGAGGAGTTTATCAACTTCTTCTGTGGTAACTGGGCAAAAGGAGGAGAGTATTGAGTGTGGTGTTGGACCCCTTAATTAATAATTATTATTATTATTATTATTATTAATAATTATTATTATGATTAATATTAGTGTAATTATTCATAATCATACTAGTAATATGCTAAACATGCTACTACTCCTATTATTACTACTCCTATTATTATTATTATTATTGGTATTAATACTACTACTACTATTAATAATAATAATAATAATAATAATAATAATAATAATAATAATAGTAATAATAATACTATAATACATAAAATTGCTACACAAACCACTTTGTAATCTGTTAATACAAAAATTACCATCCTATTTCAAGAGAATCCACAGACGCTACACTGCTACATTACAGTACCTGACTACCTCTACAGTGAAGAATTTACAGTCTGACTACCAATATAAAAAAAAACAAAAGTCCATATCCTGACTGACAATCAGATTGCCCATACAATAACAAAAGTCTGACTGCATTTATATTGAGTAGCCTTACAAGGAATTCTATAGCCTTACTACAGTTACTGTAAAGAATCCTTTCTATATTAATGATTGGGTTCTCTTTTCTTCATTCAAAGGTGGGATGTTTGGAACAGCAGGCTGCAGAACACGCAAAAAATCTAGTTTTTAGTCAATTGTACCTTTTTTCAACAAAAAACTTCAATGTGTGAGTAACAAAACACTAAAAGCTCTACAGAGTCTGACTACCCTTACAGTGAAGAATGTGAAGTCTGAAGACCCATACAATAACCGGACTCCCTCATCTGCATTTAGAGCTAAACAATAACAGTTTGACTAACTTTACAATGAATTATATAACCTTACTACAGTTACTGTAAAGACACCCTTCTATATTAATGACAGGCTCTTTTTTTCCTCATTAAAATGTGGCATTTTTGGAACAGCATGCGGCAGAACATGTTAAATATATGCATTTTAATCAGTTGTACCTTTTAAAAAAAAACAAAAACATAACTTTAACAACTTAATAAGGCTGAACGCTCTACAATCTGATGACCCTTCCCGTGAAGAATGTGTAGTCCGATCAGCCATACAGATACTACAAATCCCTAATCTGACTGCATTTTTTGTTAAACCTTAACAGCTGACCACCATTACAAATACTGTACAAAGTCTTACTGCTGTTACTGTAAAGAACCCCTTCTATACTAATAATGACATTTTTCACCCTTCAAGAAAAAAAAATGTATTTTTAATTTAAGGTGTCATGGTTTAAACAGCCGATGTCTCCTTATTCATGAATACTGTGCTGCAGCGTATACGCGTACAGGCTGCATCGCTGTTCTGTACCCGGAGCACGCTCGTTTAGCCCTCCTCCCCCACCCCACACTCCCTGGATCACTGTTTATGATTGGGAACCGGCAGGACAGGTCATGTGATCATTGCGACAGCCAATCAAAAGGCCCAGGAAACGCATCCGGTAACAGCAGTAAGGGGTTTCTTCAGTTAAGCAAGTAAACAGACAAGTTTTCCAATCATTGCACATTATCTCTAAAATATGATTGGTACATACAGATGTTTTTTTTTTTTTTTCCAACAATCCACCAATCACATTGTATTCCTTACCTTGGACGATCAGATAGACTTGCGTGGTCTTGGTGTGGTGTTGGGTCTGCACAGAGCAGGTGTAGGGTCCTTCATCAAAGACGTCCACTTTCTGGATGCGCAGGCTGTACTCCAGCACGCTTCTCTTGTCCAGCTCCACCCGGGGGTCCAGGGACCATTTGTCCTGTCCAGCGAAAATGATGCCTGAGCGGTTCAACCATGCCACCTTAGAGCTCCTGTCTTCTATGTAACATCTGCAAGAGGAAGAGAACCGGGACATTAATGGGACAGCCCAGGAATAATGCAAAAATCCATCAATGGAACTGATAATATAGGAAAGGAAAAAGAGAAGAAAAGAAAAGAAAAAAGAAAAGCGAAGGAAAAAGAAAAGAGAAGAAAAGAAAAAAAAAAGAAAAAAGAAAGCAAAAGAAAAGAAAAAAAAGAGAAGAAAAAAAAAAGAAAAGTGAAGAAAAAAGAAAAGAAAAAAGAGAAGAAAAGAAAAAATTAAGGAAAGCAAAAGAAAAGAAAAGAAAAGAAAAGAAAAAAGAGAAGAAAAGAAAACAAAAAAGAAAAGAAAAGCGAAGAAAAAAAGAAAAGAAAAAAGAGAAGAAAAAAATAAAAGTAAAGAGAAGAAAAGAAAAAAGAGAAGAAAAGAAACAAGAAAAGAAAGCAAAAGAAAAGAAAAGAAAAGAAAAAAAGAGAAGAAAAGAAAAGAAAAGCAAAGAAAAAAGTAAAGAAAAAAGAGAAGAAAAGAAAAAAAAAAGAAAAGAGAAGAAAAGAAAAAAGAAAAGAAAGCAAAAGAAAAGAAAAAAGATAAGACAAGAAAAAATAAGAGTGAAAAAAACATAAGAAAAAAGAAAAAAAAAAAGAGAAGAAAAGAAAAAAAAAAGAGAAGAAAAGAAAAAAGAGAAGAAAAGAAAAAAAGAAAGCAAAAGAAAAGAAAAAAAGAAAAGAGAATAAAAGAAAAATGAGGAAAAAAGAAAAAAGAGAAGAACAGAAAAAAAGAGTAGAAAAGAAAAGAAAAAAAGAAAAGAAAAGAAAAAAAAAGAGAAGAAAAGAAAAGAAAAGGGAGAAGTAAAGAAAAAAGAAAAGAGAAGAAAATAAAAGAATGGTTAACATAGATATAGACAAACTGATTGATTGACTGATCGATTGGGAAATTTTAGTATACATACAGTAAATCAGTAGAGATAGATAGATAGATAGATAGATAGAGATAGATAGATAGATAGAGATAGATAGATAGATAGATAGATAGATAGATAGATAGATAGATAGATAGATAGATAGATAGATAGATAGATAGATAGATAGAGATAGATAGATACTATTATATAAAAAGGTGATCGATATAAATAGACAGATGAAATCTATTACTGGGTTGCACTCTTCCCAAGCTTTGATACAAGTTCTGGAATTCACACCCTGATTACATATCCTGAGGGACATTATTTTCGCTCGCACTGGTGACTTCCTGTGTGTTCTCTTTCCTCTGCCTATACACAGATAGGTAGATATATACGGTGGAGCGGATGTGTACATGGATGGGGTCTCATTAGACACCACACTGTGCTCCATCGATAACGTCTCACTGAGTATCCTCCTGTGTGGGGGGTGTATTGGTCGTGGAATTGGATAAAAAAGTATCATGGAGAAGACAGTTATATAGACGGGTAAATGATGTATCACATTGTTATATTGACACAGACTGGGGGGCGAGGGAAGGGGGGAGCTCCGCCGGGAGCGCAGGACTCCGAGAATAAAGCAATGGCGGTAATAATAGGGCCCTGGATAGTCCTATTCATCACCAGATTCATATCACTGCAGATCAATACCAGATCGCACATAAACATCACCTAACCTGGAGCCGCTCAGTGATAGGTAGGGAGAAAACATTGGTGCTCTACATCCCGTAATTTATATTCAGAGACACACTTTGGGGCCAATAGACTTTTAATTTTGGCGAGAAACCTACTTCACAAGAGGAAGACTTTCTGTTGTCAGGGATGGGGGGGGGGGTAGAAAAGAGAAATGGAGGAGTAATACCTGGAAGAGAAAATGAAGGGAAAGGAAGAGACACGGGAAGGAAGGAAAAGAAAGGGAAGGAAGGAAGAGAATGTAGAGGGAAAGAGACAAAGGGAGGAAGGAAGGATGGAGGGGGGGGAAGAAAAAGAAGGAAGGAAGGAAGGAAGGAAGGAAGGAAGGAAGGAAGGAAGGAAGGAAGGAAGGAAGGAAGGAAGGAAGGAAGGAAGGAAGGAAGGAAGGAAGGAAGGAAGGAAGGAAGGAAGGAAGGAATGGAGTAATACCTAGATAAAGAGGAAAGGAAAAGAAAGGAACAGACATGGGGAGGGAAGGAAGGAAAGAAGGAAGGAAGGGACGATGGAGAAAGAAAGAAAGAAAGAAAGAAAGAAAGAAAGAAAGAAAGAAAGAAAGAAAGAAAGAAAGAAAGAAAGAAAGAAAGAAAGAAAGAAAGAAAGAAAGAAAGAAAGAAAGAAAGAAAGAAAGAAAGAAAGAAAGAAAGAAAGAAAGAAAGAAAGAGAAAGGGAGGAGTAATACCTAGATAAAGAAGAAATGAAAGGAACAGAAATGGGGAGGGAGGGAAGGAAGGAAGCTATGGAGGAGTAATACCTAGATAAAGTGGAAAGGAACAGACACAGGGAGGGAAGGAAGGAAAGCAGGAAGGGACGAAGGAGAAAGAATGTGAAGGGAAAGACAGAAAGAAAGGGAGGGAGGAAGGATTGAGAGAGAAAGGGAAGGAAGGAAGGAAGGAAGGAAGGAAGGAAGGAAGGAAGGAAGGAAGGAAGGAAGGAAGGAAGGAAGGAAGGAAGGAAGGAAGGAAGGAAGGAAGGAAGGAAGGAAGGAAGGAAGAAGGGAAGAAAGGGGAGAGAATTGGGCAGGGAAGAGAGAAAGGGAGGGAAAGAAGAAGGAAGGAAGGAGGGGAAGGGAAATGGAGGAGTAATACCTAGATAACAAAGAAATGGAAGGAAGGAAGGAAGGAAGGAAGGAGAGAGAGAGAGATAATGTGGAGGGAAAGACAGAAAGGGAAGGAGGGAGGGGAGGAGGAAGGATGGAAGGGGGTAGAGAGAGAAAGGGAAGGAAGGAAGAAGGGAAGGGAGGCGAGAGAGTGGGGAGGGAAAGGGAAAGAGAGAAAGGGAGGAAGGAGGAAGGATGGGGGGAAGAGAAGGAAGGAAGATAGGAGGAAGGAAGCAAGGGAGGGAGGGAGGGAAGGGAAATGGAGGAGTAGTACCTAGATAAAGAAGAAATTAAAGGAACAGACATGGGAAAGGAAGGAAGGAAGGAAGGAAGGAAGGAAGGAAGGAAGGAAGGAAGGAAGGAAGGAAGGAAGGAAGGAAGGAAGGAAGGAAGGAAGGAAGGAAGGAAGGAAGGAAGGAGGATGTGGAGGGAAAGAGAGAAAGGGAGGAAGGAAGGAGGTAGAATGGGGGGGAAGTATAAAGAAGGGGGAGAGAGAGCGAGAAAAGGAAGGAAGAAGAGAGAATAGGGAGGGGGATAGAGAAAGGGAAGGAAGGAAGAAAGAGCATTTCTGTAGCTTTATAGATTAATCCATAATTCTGTTTTTGTATACCAAAATGGAAGAGAGAAAGTAACACACAGATAGATAGATAGATAGATAGATAGATAGATAGATAGATAGATAGATAGATAGATAGATAGATAGATAGATAGAGAGATAGATAGATAGATAGAGATAGATAGATAGATAGATAGATAGATAGATAGATAGATAGATAGATAGATAGATAGATAGATAGATAGATAGATAGATAGATAGATAGATAGATAGATAGATAGATCTGATGTGAAGGTCACTGACAATGTCATACACTGGTGTTCTTAGCACAAGTTGAGTTTATTGTACAATGTCAGTATAAATAAATGACAATAAACTCGGGATCCGTGCATCTGGCGGTGTAGGGATGTGATTGCGCACTAAGCTTGTTACTGTAATTACGGACGGTGAGTGTTTGCCCAGCAACAGATAAGACACTGACGGATCGCCCCGGCGGTGGAAGTCATAAATCACTCTCTGACCAGATCTCCGATGATTTTTTTTCCCCCCACTGAACTTTCCTCTGTGACGTCCCTCTCTCCTGTACCAGTCGGTATTGTCGGGCGGTGATGTTGCTGGAATTAATTCCTGCCCGTTTCAGGTTTGTAATAGTTTATGTTGAGTGTACCCGAATCTTGATGTGCCTTTCCATCACCGGCGCTCTTCTCCTTCATTCCGCAGGAAGCAGAGCCCGGGCCGAGCGGTGCAGATCATATCCGCATCAATATTTCTGCTACTTAGGCAGAGAGGTACAGCGAGCGAAGAAATAATTGTTATCTTTTCTGTAAAACTAAGCGGAGAGGGAAAACAATGAAGTCAAAGCGGGAAGGCGAATCTGCGAGAATTACAAAGGGAGATTGATTGGAGTCACAGAGGAAGGAGCACGTCGCTCTGTAAACACTGACATGTTTTGCAAAGGAAATAACATAAAATAATGATAATGCTCCTTCCAAAAACAGATACTTCTTCCCCCTGGGTGCTGCAAGTGGAAGTTTTATTTCATACATCTAATGGGAGTCCCAGCAGTTATCTTCTTATTAGAACCTTCTACCCATGGCTATCACCAAGCCAATTATTCATACAGAATGACAAAGTTACTGAAAGGTTGATTTTTACCAACACCTCTGTAGACAAGGTTCTCGGAGGGGGTAGAAAACTGAGATGCCATTTTTTTTTTTTTAGAGAGAACCATCAGTTTGCAGTCCTGAATATAATTTGTTCTGTGGCTTAATACAGCCCATTGGCCTTGATTTAATAAAACATTTCCAACACTTTATTAGGAGGGAGGTATGGTCTCATTAGAAGGGCTGTAGCTAATTCATAAAAGCCTTGCAACAATTTTGGTGATGGAGTTTCAACACATGCAAAAGATTCATGGGATGCTAGCAGCCCTGCATCAATGGTTGCTAGGATGCTGTCAACCACACAGTGTCCCTGGTTGCTAGCACACTGTCAACAGAACATCATTGGTTGCATCATTTTCCCAATAGGTCTAGTAATGGCTGCAACAATTTCAATAGGAAAAACCACCAGTTCTGAGTTAAGTAAAGAAAACCACCAGTTCTGAGTTAAGTAAAGTGTCAGTAAATAACACTCTCATTTTGGAGTAAGGAGGGCCATGCTTCCCTTCTCCCCCCCCCCAACCCTAGTCACTGTTTGATAGTTGCTTTGCTGTTGGTACAGTGTCTTTGGTTGCTAGGATGCTGTGGGCCACACAGTATCCTGTGTTGCTAGGAGAACTCTGTCAGCACAGCATCTTTGATTGCTAGATCACTCTACATAGCATCATTAGTTGCTAAGATGCTGTTGGCACAATGCCCTTTGTTGTTAGGTTGCTGTCGTCCTCGCAGCGTCTTTGGTTGCTAGGATGCTGTCAGCATAGCACCCTTGGTTTCCAGAACGCTGTCAGCACCAGTCCTTGGTTGCTAGGGCACTGTCAGCACAGCATCATTAGTTGCTCGTACTCTGTTAGCTGCATCGCATCATTGATTGCTAAGATGCTGTTGGTACAGTGTCCTTCGTTGTTAGGAGGTTGTCATCCTCACAGTGTCTTTGGTTGTAAGGACACTGTCAGCATAGCATCCTTGGTTGCTAGGTCACTGTAAGCACAGCATCATTGGAAGCTAGCACTCTGTTGGTCACACAGCATCATTGGTTGCTAAGACGCTGTCAGCACAGTGCCCTTTTTTGTTAGGTTGCTGTCATCCTCACAGCGTCTTTAGTTGCAAGGACACTTTCAGCAAAGCATCCTTCATTGCTAGGTCACTGTAAGCACAGGATCATTGGAGGCTAGCACTCTGTTGGCCACAAGCATCATTGGTTGCTAAGACGTTGTCAGCACAGTGCTCTTTGTTGTTAGGTTGCTGTAATCCTCACAGCATATTTGGTTGCTAGGATGCTGTCAGCATAGCACAATTGGTTTCCAGAACACTGTCAGCACAGCATCAGTGGTTGCTAGCACACTGTCAGCCCATCATCATTAGTTGCTCGTACTCAGTTAGCTGCATAGCATCATTGATTGCTAAGATGTTGTTGGTACAGTGCCCTTTTGTTAGGAGGCTGACATCCTCACATTGTCTTTGGTTGCAAGGACACTGTGACCATAGCAGGCTTCATTGCTAGGTCACTGTAAGCACAGCATCATTGGAGGCTAGCACTCTGTTGGCCACAAGCATCATCGGTTGCATAGACGCTGTCAGCACAGTGCTCTTTGTTGTTAAGTTGCTGTAATCCTCACAGGATCTTTGGTTGCTAGGATGCGGTCAGCATAGCACAATTGGTGTCCAGAACGCTGTCAGCACCGCATCCTTGCTTGCTAGGACACTGTCAGCACAGCATCATTAGTTGATAGTACTCTGTTGGCTGCATAGCAACATTGGTTGCTAAGACATTGTAGGTACAGTGCCCTTTGTTGTTAGGAAGCTGTCATCCTCACAGTGCCTTTGGTTGCTAGGAAGCAGTCAACACAGCTTTATTGGTTGCTAGAAAGCTATCGGCAGAAGCTTCATTGGTTGCTAGGATGCTCTAGGCACATTATACTTGGCTTCTAGGATGCTACCAGATACACAGTCCTATAACAACAAATGGTCCAGGATTTAAGGTGGGTTAAGGAAGGAGGGTCTGGTATGGACACTCTGGCTTCAGTGCCACCCCTTCCATGCAGCCTTACATGTGTTGTAAATATAGACAGAGAACTGGAGATGGTTTTATTATGAGTGTCTACCACGCTCTTTATGAATTCCGGGCTTGGTGTCTAGAAAGCCCCATCTCATTCTGTTGCCTCGTCACATGCTCTATCATCACCGCTAAAACTAACAACGTAGTACTAGCACGGGGAGGCATTTCCCAGAATGAGTGGTTAGCATGACATACAGGTCATCCTTGATGCACTGCTGACTAGGTAAATGTTAGTTTGTACTGACAGGTGCATATTACGGAGTAGAAAGCCAGACTGTTGCAGTCAGCCTCAAGCAGATCAGATGTTTCCTTTGTAACACATTTGCCAAGTAAAAAAAAAAAAAAAAAGAAGAAGAAGAAAAGGAAAAAAAAAAACTAAAATTCATATTTGTGCCTGGAGCAATGACAGCGTGACAAAAATGATCAACTGCAAAGCAAAGTGTCGCTTTAGGACGCCAATTCCACGTGGTGTGATCATGCCAACGGCAACATTATACCGGGTTGAAATAAAAAAAAAAAAAAAAAGCGTTGATCATTTAAAGAAGGGCCCTGTCATATTAAATAGAGGCTTTAAAATTAGCTCCAAAATTGCTACATTGTATCATTTCATCCTTTCACCTTGCTGCTAGAGAGCTTCAGGTCTTGACACCCTCAAACTCTGTTTTACTGCACAGTTAAAGTTGACAGCAGAGCTATGGGAGGGGCTCAGCAGCCCCACCCACTACAGTCTGTCTGCAGAAAACTACTGGGGGGGCGGAGACAAGACCAATCACCCTGCACAAGGAGATAGAGAGCAGCAGTGAGCGGTCTTTATTACAGGAAGCTCCTGCACAAAGGTAAAGCTTCACACTGGATTACTGCACAGATATGGAAGAAATACACAAAGCTCACCAAGATTTAAGAAAAATACACGACTTGTATTTAGACAACAGTTGCTTTTTTTTAGCATTACTGGACACTGTTAACTCCGCCCACAGTCCCCATTTCATCCGCCCACTTTCTGGGTGGCCACACTAAATTGCTTCCACTTTGTGGGTTGCTCTTGCTCAGAACCTCTAAATATGTTGGGACGCCTACTTGTGGCTCCAGATCCTGCAGTTATTGTCTTTTTGAGCTACTGCATATGCACAGAGGAGTGCATGCAAATATACGGCCTCTCAGCATGCATTAGTGCAAATAGAGCTGTGCCGAGAGCGCACACTCCCGACACAGTTACCGGCGGCTAACGGAAAGCTGCCGATCACTGCTTGCGATCGTGAGTTTTCCAATTATGTGACCGCCGTGGCAGGCAGTCACGGCAGTCTTATGACTATAAGCCTCCCAGCATTCTAAAACACTTAAAGGGATGGAAGGCACTGGCTCTAAGGGGTTAAACAAGGTTGATGCTGTGACCCCAGGACATGACCCTGAATACAGCATTGGCGATAGAGAGGGTCAGGAAATGGGACCGTACTAGCCAAACTGGGAGAAATTGCATGTGGGAGGTTATTAGTTTACAGAAGGAAGATAACATTGTTTGTACTTCCACGTCAGCCAATGGGAAATGACAAGGGCATGGCATTTCTGCTGTGATCCTGGGACATGGCCCGGGACACAGCATTAGCGGTACAGAGGGCCAAGATGTGGGAGTGTTTTTACAAAACCGGGCCAAATCACACGTATATCGGGGATTATTAGAATTTACATGTATGTAGGGGTAATTCGTTTATAGAAGGAAGATAACATTGTTTGTACCTTCAGGTCAGCCAATAGGAAACAATGAGGACACAGTATTTCTGTTGTGATCCTGGGACATTGCCCCAAGATGTTACAAAACCAGGTCAGTTCACATGTATGTCGGAGATTATTGATTTCAGGAAGGAAGATAACATTGTGCTTCCAGGTCAGCCCACAGGATGTGATGATTACATGACATTTCTGCTGTGATCCTGGGGTATTGTATTTGGTGGTTATTAGTTTTCAGAAGGAAGATAACATTGTTACACACAACAATGGATTTTGTTGTCGGAAAATTTGAGATCCAGCTCTCAAACATCTGTTGTCGGAAATTCCGACAGCACATGTCCGATGGAGCCTACACACGGTCGGAATTTCCGACAAAAAGCTCACATCGAACATTTGTTGTCAGAAATTCCGATCGTGTGTATGCGGCGTTAGTCTACAGAAGGGAGATAACATTGTTTGTGCTTTCAGACAATAGAAAGTATGGAGGACACAGAAATTCCATTGCGATCCTTGAACACAGACATTGTATCACAGCATCGAAGATACAGAGGAAGAAGCTGAGGAACTATACCTGCAAACCCAGGATAATATGCATGTATGTCGGGGATTGTTAGCTTACAGAAGAAAGATAACATTGTTGTGCTTCCAGGTCAACCCACAGAAAATGACGAGGACACATCATTTCTGCTGTAAATCCTGGACATGATCCGGAAACAGAGAATCTGCAATAAAGAGGGCGAGGATGTGGGACTGTCCTGGCAAAATTGGGACCGTTTGCATGTACTCGGGGATTATTAGTCTACACAAGTGAGATACCATTATTTGCGCTTTCAGCCAATAGAAAGTGTTGAAGACACAGCAATTCTGTTTTGGTCCTTAGACATGGCCAGGGACACAGCATCAATGGTACAGAGTGCCAAGATGAAGAAATGTACTAGCAAAACCAGGACAGAGCATCGGCAATACAGAAGGGCAAGATGCTGGACTGTCCTGGCAAAACCGGGACAGTTGGCATTCATGTGGGGTATGGGGTGGATTAGTAAGTTAGCCAATAAAAGATAAGGTTCTTTTTAAATTCTTTTCACAGAAGTGACGTGGGTGGGGCATTTCTGGCCGGATCAACAGGTATTTTCTGTACTTGCTGAAAATGTTCTTAGACTGCGAAAAAGAAAAATAATGGAGACACCACATATAAGGACTGGTAAGCCGCATTCTATGATATTTTTGTTCTTGGGTTTAGATACAGCTCTGGGGGGGTATTGTGAATTGCTTCCAGGTATTGTATCAGTGAATACTCACAAACTTCTGATTGTTGATTGGCACACATACACAGATTATAATTGGCTGCTCCTTCACACAACACATTTTTTACAATCAGATACTATTCATGCTTTTGATGGGCTTAGAAGTCTCGTTTGCGCAAAGCACATCCAAGGAAAGAAAGTCTCGGGTCACTGGGGTGTGAAATACGCCCCGTCGGGAATTTGCATTAAATTGTAAAGCGGCGGGGTCAACTCGGCCAACTATATGTTTCCTGATGGTTGCCGTGGAGACCAGACTGGAAGCTTTTTAAACTTTCATAACATCTTGAAGGTGGAAGGCACCCCCCCTGCCCTTCGCAGATGCCCGCCTGTGACTCGATAAACAGCAGAGACCTGATGGGCCCAAATCTTCCCCCCGCTGTGCTCATTTGGGGAACGGCATGGGGCTGGCGGGAGGAAATGTACAACGTTCCATAGACTCGGCGCCCTGCGCAGCCCAACGCTCCCTTGCTTAAGTGGATGACCCCAGTC
The DNA here is from genome assembly GCF_042186555.1 of Aquarana catesbeiana. Classification (NCBI taxonomy): domain Eukaryota; kingdom Metazoa; phylum Chordata; class Amphibia; order Anura; family Ranidae; genus Aquarana; species Aquarana catesbeiana. Next base: position 783,340,714 of record NC_133325.1, on the reverse strand, counting down.
ACCAGATGAATATTTATGTAGATGGCTTAAATACGTTTGGAAAGCAGAAACGGTTGGGTGGTTTTATGGTAAAAGCTCAATGTGAAAAGCTGATATGACCATAAATGTGGAATATCAGCAGAATGACAACATAGGTGAGTGCTGTAAGAGGAACAAGGAAGGAAGGAAGGAAGGAGATGGGAAGGGGGAAAAGAATGAGGGAGAAGTGATCAGAAATGAAGGCAGCAATGAAAAGATAATGGGCCGGAAAAATAAAAAAATAAATAAAAAGAAAGGAAGGAAGTAATGGGACAGTAAGGAGATAGAAAGAAAGAAAGAAAGAAAGAAAGAAAGAAAGAAAGAAAGAAAGAAAGAAAGAAAGAAAGAAAGAAAGAAAGAAAGAAAGAAAGAGAAAGGGAAATGGAGGAGTAATACCTAGATAAAGAAGAAATGAAAGGAACAGACACGGGGAGGGAAGGAAGGAAGGAAAGAATGGAGGAGTAATACCTAGATAAAGTGGAAAGGAAAGGAACAGACTAAGAAATGAAAGGAAAGGAACAGATGGAAGGAAGGAAGGAAAGAAGGAAGGAAGGAAGGAAGGAGAGAGAGAGATAATGTGGAGGGAAAGACAGAAAGGGAAGGAGGGAGGGGAGGAGGAAGGATGGAAGGGGGTAGAGAGAGAAAGGGAAGGAAGGAAGAAGGGAAGGGAGACAAGAAGGTGGGGAGGGAAAGGGTAAGAGAGAAAGGGAGGAAGGAGGAAGGATGGGGGGAAGAGAAGGAAGGAAGATAGGAGGAAGGAAGCAAGAGAGGGAGGGAGGGAAGGGAAATGTACCTAGATAAAGAAGAAATTAAAGGAACAGACATGGGGAAGGAAGGAAAGAAGGAAGGAAGGAGGATGTGGAGAGAAAGGGAGGTAGGAAGGATGGGGGGGAGAATGAAGGAAAGAAGGAGTATGTGGAGGGAAAGAGAGAAAGGGAGAGAGGAAGGAGGTAGAATGGGGGGGAAGGAGGAAGTATAAAGAAGGGGGAGAGAGAGAGAGAAAAGGAAGGAAGAAGAGAGAATAGGGAGGGGGATAGAGAAAGGGGAGGAAGGAAGAAAGAGCATTTCTGTAGCTTTATAGATTAATCCATAATTCTGTTTTTGTATACCAAAATGGAAGAGAAAGAAAAAAGATTAATAAAGGAAGGAAAGCAAAAAAAAAAAAAAAAAGCCGTAATGAAATGGCAGAGAAGAGAAATTAGGGAAAGGGAAGGGAGTGAATGATAAAAGAGGAAAGGAATGGAATAGGAAAAAAAGGAGGGAAGAGAAAGGAAGCTAGCGATGAAAAGATGGTATGATGAATTCAACAAGAAATAAAGAAAAAAAGAAAGGAAGGAGAGAAATGAAGAAGAATGAAGGAATGAAATGGCTGTGAAGAGAAATGAAGTAAGAGGAATGGAGTGAATGAGAAAAGAAGAAAGGAATGAAATGGTAAGGAAGAAGGGAAGAGAAAGAAAAAAAGAGAGCAAGGAATAGAAAAAAAGAAAGGAACAAAAGAAGGAAAGGAGAAGGAAGGGACAGAAGAAAGACATGGAGGGAGAAAGGAAGAAAGGAAGGAAGGATGTACTGTATATGCAATAGAGAAGAAGAATTGAAGGAAAAGAAGAAAGAAAGATAAGAAGGAGAAAGGAATAAAATGATAATTAAGAAGGGAAGAGAAAGGAAGCTAGCGATGAAGAGATGGTAGAAAGAAAGAATGAAAGGAAGGAAAGCAAAAAAAAAAAAATGACGGAATGAAATGGCAGAGAAGAGAAATAAAGTAAGGGAGTGCTAGCGATGAAGAGCCGGTATGATGAAAACAATAGGAAAGAAAGAACGAACTAACGAACAAAAGAAAGAAAGAAAGAGAAAGAAAGAAATACATAAGAATGATGGGATAAAATGGCAGTGAAGAGAAATGAAGGAAGAGGAAGAAAGTGAATGAAAAAAAGAAGAAAGAAACGGAATAGGAAAAAAGAAAGGAACAAAGGAAGGAAAGGAGAAGGAAGGGACAGAAGAAAGACATGAAGGGAGAAATGAAAGAAGGAAGGATGTACTGTATATGCAATACAGAAGAAGAAAGAAAGGAGAAGAAGAAAATAAAGAAGGAAGAAAGAAAGAAAGAAAGAAAGAAAGAAAGAAAGAAAGAAAGAAAGAAAGAAAGAAAAAGAGGGAAAATAGTGACATAATGAAATTGTAGGGAAAGAGGGATGAGAAATGAAGGCAGCAATGAAGAGATGATGGAATAAAAAAATAAAAAGGAAGGAAAGGAAAGAAGAGAAGTGAAGAGGAAACAGGAAGGAAGGAAGGAAGGACGAAAGGAAGATGGGAGATAGATGGGATGATGAAGCCATGGATATAATGATAATAAACATCTGTGCCCCCCCTCCTCTGCCTGCAGCCTCCAGCCATACTTATTAAGCTCTGGGGTTTTCCATTCCTCACCCCGGAGTTCAGACTGTACCGTATTCATATAAGAGAAGATCGCTGCACGCTGTTACTCTGCCCTAAAAAATGGAAAACATTTACAGTCGTTCGTCCAGCAAAACCAACTACACTGACACCAATTTAGTAGCAAGCGCTGAGTTTACCGTCATTTACATATTCATGAGCTCATTAGGGGCATGTTTATTTTGAGACAGAAGGAGCAGAGTTTTAATCCATAATGACACTGGTTCGGGCAGGAGCCGGGCATGAATACATTAACTAATGGGGCCATACGGGCCCGTGGGGGACACTGCCTCATCTCATTTTAATGGTGCAGCGCTGAGTTCCCTTAAAGAGCAAAACTTCATAAATGAATAAGTCACTTTTGATATGTTGTTCATGTAAACAGAAAACAAGCGGCTTCCAAGTGAGAACATCTTGGAAGAGAAGGGCCAGAAAAGTCAAAATCGGTGACAGCAAATTAGAATTAAAAAAATTAAAAATATATTTAGAGGCCCACAAAACTAGAAAAAATTCCAAATCAAAGCTGACGGAGTACTGGGCACCACTGGGTTAAACCGCCAAGTTGATTAGTCATAGTCAAACGGCAACTTTAATATTTTTTGGCTGGACGGTGGACACATTATTAGGCACACTGTTCCATCACACAAACAGCCAAACTGAGAATCGTGTGCATGCAATTAAAGCTGAACTCCAGGCAATTATAAAAGACATAAATGAATGCATCTCTGTAATCATTAGTGCATCATTAAATGTATTTTTTAAAAGCAAGCTGTGTAATTATCTGAATTTGACCTGGGATCAGGTTCCAGTACAGCAGTGCTGGAACGTACAGTAAGAGGAAAAAGCAGCACAAGGAAACAAAGAGCCAGTGAGTTCCTGTGCTGACGAGAAGCATGCTGATAGGAGGAGACAGCAGAATGACAGACACATGAGCTCATCACTGTGCTGCTTCTCCTTTCACTTAACCATAGGCTGGAGGCGGGTAAAGGGTGACTGGGCTTAGAGGAAGAGGGTTGAATGATGCTGGTCATCAGACTGATAACACAGAAGCCAGAAGGCCAACTTTGATTGTACAACATGGATAAGCTACAGTATCAGAGAACCATACCAGGTTCCAGCTTAGAACAGCAATACAAGGATACGGTGGTAACCAGATCATCAAAATTAGAAGGCTTAATATTGAAAGGTCACAAAGTCTGACAAATCTCAATTTTTACTGTGGCATGTAGATGGTAGTGTCAAAATTTGAAGTACAAGGCAATGGAAATGGATCAGTGCCCGTAAAGTTGGAGTTAAAGGCCATCATTTCAATAGCCATAGGTGCCTACAGACAGCTTACACGTGTAGGACATCTGGGTCAACCTTCTAACCCGATTTCCTGCAGTTCCTGTCATATATGCCATCTACATAATACTCTGGTCTTTCCACCCAACCTAACTAGAGCGTTATCAGCTTAAGATACTCCATTACATATGAAAGATAAAGCCAATGTGCCCAGTTTTTTAAAGGTCAAAGGCCAATGTGCCAATGTTCCTATGCCCACCTAGCACATCTGGGATTGTCAACCTTCTTCTAGCTAGCCCAAGTTCTGTCACGTAGGCTTTCTACATAATCCTCTGGTTTTTGCTCCCAACCTAACTAAACAGGCATCATTTTCAGATAATCCAATACATATGAAGGATAAAGTTGCTGGTCCCAGTTTCTTAATGATTAGGGGTGAAAGGCATCATCTCATTAGGACTATGTCCCTACAACTGCCTTACACATTTTGCTGTCAGCCTTCTTCTAGCCCAAACTTTTGCAAGTTCTAATGTGAAGGCCTTTCACATTCAGTTTTGGTCCCAGTCTAACTGAAAAGCATCAGGTAATCAAATACATATGAAGGAAAAAGTCACTGGTCCCAGTTTTATAAAGGTTGGCATCAAAGGCATCATTTCAATAAGCCTATGTGCCTACAGGCGGCAAACAAAACTGGGACTTCCAATCTTCGCATAGTCTAACCTCTGGAAAACCCTGTCATGTAGGCCTTTTACATAATCCTCCAGTTTTTGCTTTTAGCCTAACTAGAGAGGCATCAGCTTCTGATAATCCAATATTTATATATAAAGAATAAAGTCACTGGTCCAAGTTTTTTAATAAATGGGGTCAAAGGCATCATCTCAATAGGCCTAGGTCTCTACAACTACCTTACATATCGTGCACTGTCAACCTTCTTCTAACCCAAACTTCTGCAAGTTCTGTCATGTAGGTTTTCCACATAATCCTTCAGTTTCTGCTCCCGGTCTAACTAAAGAGCTATTGGCTTCAGGTAATCCAACACATATGAAGGAAAAAGTCACTGGCCGCAGTTTTATAAAGGTTGGGATCAAAGGCATAATTTGAAAAAGGCTAGGTGCCCCCACATATCTAACACTTCTCGAGGTGTCAAGCTTCTCCCAGTCCAATCTCCTGCAAACTCTGTCATGTAGGCCTTCTACATAATGTTCCAGTTTTAGCCTAACTAGGGAGGCATCAGCTTCAGATAACCCAATACATGTGAAGGAGCCACCAAAAGTTGGGGTCAAAGGCCATCATCGCAATAGGCCTAAGTGTGTACACCCACCTAACTCATCTAGCACTGTCAGCCTTCTACTAGACCAGGGGTCGCCAAACTTTCTAAACAAAGGGCCAGTTTACTGTCCTTCAGACTTTAAGGGGTCCGGACTATGGCCATTGAGAGTAGAAATTGCCCTGATGTCATTAGGAGTAATCAATGCATCTTTGGTATTAGGGGGAGGAATAGTTCCCTAGTGTTGGTGTCAGTGGGAGGAATAGTGCCCAATTGTTGGTCTCAGTGGGAGGAATAGTGCCCCATCATTGGAGTCAGTGGAAGGAATAGTGCCCCATTGTTGGTGTCAGTGGGAGGAATAATGCTCCATTGTTGGTGTCAGTGGAGAAATTGTGTCTTGTACCAGTGGAAGGAAAAGTGCCCCAGGAGCTGGATAAAAGCAAGCAAAGGACCTGCCCCTGCGCTGAAGTTTGAGGAGCACTGTACTAGACCCAATCTTTTGCAAGTCCAATCAGGTAGGCCTTCTAGATAGTCCTTCGGTTTGTGCTGCCAGCCGACATCAGCTTCATATACAACGATACACAGGAAGAATAAAGTCACCGAGCCCAGTTTTTTAAAGGTCAGGGTCAAAGGCCATTATTACAATATGACTAAGTGCCTACACCCACCTAACACATTTAGGACTGTCAACATTGTCCTAACCTGAACTCGTGCAAGTCCTGTCATGCGAGCCTTCTACACAGTCCTCCGTTTTTTGCGCCTAGCCTAAGTAGAAAGGCATCATCTTCAGATACTTCCATACATATAAAGGAAAAAGTCACTGCTCCCAGTTTATTAAAGGTCGGAGTCAAAGGCCATCATTGCAGTAGGCCAACTATGCAACCTGCCAAAAAAGATACTGATAAATGTTTTGAGAAAAGCAAAAAAAACAATGTCAACTGATCACTGCAGTATTCATACCTGGCTTCACACTGACCCCAACCCATACATAGGACAACCTTGTACTACAGCAGGTGGCTCGTGCCTCCAGCAGTGTCTTAAACTGCTTTTTAATCTGTTGCCTGGTGCTGTGACATTTGTATAAGTCAAAACTCAGATTTACAGAACGGCTGCCGAGTGGAGCCTGGGAAGCCCTGTGCATGGTGATGATAAATGGTTTCTGGAGTAAGTCGGTCAAGGAGAGATTAATAATGACTCTCAGTATCCTGCGCACGTTCTAATTCCACCTTAAAGTGCAACCTCAAGAGCAAATAATATCTCTCTACCGTGAAGCTAAACTCAGGGCCAAGAGATGCCACTGCAAAACCAGCAGGCCTGGATCTGTGGACTGCCAACACAGGCTGGAGAAAAGGGTATTTATGTTTTTAGGGGATTAAGACCCTATTGCACCCAAAACTTAAAAGAAAACCTTGGTTTTGGATACAATTTCAGTGAATCAGCATGAAGGAAAACTCAGCCTAAGGTGTGGACAGAATAAGGACCAAAGAAAGGAATAAAGCAATCTATTTATTAATGCTCAGCCACGGATATATTTTCCCCGCCAAGATAACACCTAAATGAAAGATTTGTTTACACAGATCTGTGCTGAGGAACAAACCTAATGAACTGAGCGGGAGTATGATCACGGCAGACTGATCGACTAAATAAAAATGTCCAACTGGTGCTTTCTTTCAGTTGGGTGTAAAGATTCACGTCTGCATGGAAAGATGCAAAACCCAACTCAACGACTGTTAATAAATATTGTCCAGGACACAGATCATGCTGCAAATGTATTATTTTATCATGCAAATGGCAAGAATGATTTAAAAATGTGTAAAGTAAAATACAGCTATTGTTTTGTGGCTAATAAAGCAATGTTGTCATTATGTATTATGCAGTGTCCAAAGTAGGTAATCACTGGGCTAGAAGGGCAGGGTTGCATTAGCCAGTTGGGCCAGTACTAATAAGATATGTAGGGCTGGTGGCCCTGAGTGGAGATTCTTCACCATTTATATTGCAGGTCCTACTCTGATGGGGTGGCCAGGTAAGCAAATGCCCCCCCCCCCCCCCCCCCGCTGGGCCCTAAGTGGAGTTTCTTCACCAATGAAGACTGGAGTGTCTCCATCTGGGTTCAACAGCCCAACATATGTGGCCAGGTAAGCAGATGCCCTCGCTTGGGCTGGTGACTCAGAGTGGAGTTTCTTCACTAATTAAGACTGCAGATCCAGCTCTGATTGGGTTCTGAATGGGGTGGGGGTATCTCAGATTGGGGCCACCAGCCCAAGATCTCTTACTGGTATTGGCCAGGGAGGAAAATACCATTTAGACTGCAGATCCTGCTCTGATTGAGGTTTAAAAGGAGGAGTATCTCCATCTGGGGTTACCGGCCCAACATATATTATTTATAGTGGCCAGGTAAGTAAATGCCCCCTGTTGTGTGAGTGGCCCTGAGTGAAGTTTCAACCAATTAAGTCTACAGGTCCAACTCTGAGGTTTGAAAGGGAGAGTATCTCTACTTGGAGACACCTGTCCAACATATCTTACTAATACTGAATGGGGGAGCAAATGCTCTTTGTAGGGTTGGCAGTCCAGGGTGGAGTTTCTTTATTATTTAGACTGCAGGTCCTGCTCTGATCAGGATTTGAATGAAAGAGTATTTCAACATGGGACCACAGCCCAACACATCTTACTGATGGGGAAGCAAATGCTGCCCGTGAGTCTGGTGGGCCTGAGTGGAGTTTCTTCACCAATTAGGCCTAAATGGGGGAGTATCTCTACTTGGAGCCACCAGTCCAACATATCTTACTAATACTGACTGGGGGAGCAAATGCTCCTTGTAGGGCTGGTGGCCCTGGGTGGAGTTTATTTACCATTTAGACTGCAGGTCCTGCTCTGATTAGGGTTTGAATGAAAGAGTATCTCCACATGGAGCCACCAACCCAACACATTTTATTGATACTGGATAGGGTAGCAAATGCTGCCTGTTGGGCTGCTGGCCCTGAGTGGAGATTCTTCACCATTTAGCATTTAGACTGCAGGTCCTGCTCTGATTGAGGCTTGAATTGGTGAATATCTCCATCTGAGGCCACCAACCCAACATATCTTATTTATACTGACCTGGGGAGCAAATGCCCCTGGTTGGACTGCTGGCTCTGAGTGGGGATTATTCTCCCAATATTGCAATGTCCCGCGTTCAAATGTCCCAATGTTACTCTTCTCAAATAATTCCATGCTTATTTTGTTTAAGATATGGGTAAAATGGGAAGACGCTAGAATGAAATAGGGGAAGTAGATGTCATAGGAAGGCACCAAAAGCATTACCAGATGTTCTAGCCCTTTCCCATTCTAGAGGCAGGCCAATAGTGTATCAAGAGGAGGGAAATGTTTATTTATCTGTTTATCCTTGGCAATGACATAGTCATTGTAACGAGCCCTTTGCTCGCTCAGTTCCACTCTCCCGACACTCCTCTGCTGCTATAGAATCAGATTGCAGATCGCACCATCTGATTGCTCGGTCCTCCAATGTTCCGGGATTAGAATTACAGCTATGTGCCGTTCTAACCCAGTTGTGATAGCTCAAAACAAACACCAGGCAGGCTGTATGTAAGTTCAACCAGGACTCTATCTTTATTGCAATATACATGCTCTTTTATACACTAAAAGAGGAGGTGCAGACCTCCTGCTCATATTACTCTAACATGACAGCTGTAACCTAATTAACTAATCGCTTTAGACAGCCTAGATGACTCAGACATGACCGTTAGGCCAGACTGGCCGTCTTGTAATTCAGAAAATCCAATCAACATTATCACAATCAACATAGACTCTTCTTCACACAATAGCAGAGTTAATTAACACAAATAACAATGGGGATCTAATGACTCTTAGATCCCATAGTAGACTTATTTACAATACACATTTTAGCAGACAATAGACAGACAGGTGTTGGAATTTACATCAGCATCTCCTAACAGTATCTGTCCCAGCATTATGAATCAGCCACTATTCCAATATGGCAAATCCAGGGTCCCCAGGCATACAGCTCACAAAAAGCACCGTTCCCCCCAATCGATCGGCAAGAGGCTTGCATACAGTCCCATCCAAAAGTCTTTTTCCCGGCTAGGTCTGTCACAGTCATCATCACAGTCACAGAAAAAAATGGAAATGTCCACAGCCCAGAACTGGGAGTCTACACAGGGAAAGGCCAATACATTGTGAGGGCCCTGGAAACACATTGACCTCAATTTACATGCCTCAGTCTGTGTGTGAGTTTATATTATTCAATTGCAACATATAACAGACAGCATTCAATCATTTCATTCTGGCAAATCTGCATACTCCCTTTTCACTCTTTGCATTATTTGGAAAATCACTATCTAATAAAGTCGCAAATTGTTATTCATAAAATTCCTATTAGCAAGTATAAATGATAAGATAAAACCCATATGGTTCCATTTTTCATATAACTAAATTATTCCACAATTTGTTTTTCTTTTCAAATTATTCCCATTTAAAATCCATCACGCCCACTCTTTATTCTCAGTGCACTCAGTGAGCATAAATACAATAATAAACCAAGCAGATGAGTTAATTACTCAAAAAGTTTAAGATACTTGCAAAAGTGTCCTAGAATGTTAAGCATGTTTTCCACAGCTCAGCAATGAAGATGGTTACATTTTTTGCTTGGATATGTCCTTGTTTTGTTCGACAGCCGACATCTCAGCCGAAGATCTCTAGCTATAGCACTGGGTATCCCAGGTGAGGTCATTGACCAAATTTGGTCAGTGACGTCACCCAAGATTCCTTGCAGCAGACTTAAATTCCCGCATACAGGAATCTGTTATTTAGCGGTGGGAATGTGGCGTGTACAGATCAGCAGGCGACTGGTCATCCTGATGGGGATTACTTCACTAGTCACTGTGACTGAAGTGGATTGCACCACTGGATTACTTAAAGTGGTTCTAAAGGCAGAAGGTTTCTTTTTTATCTCAACACGTTCTATGCATTAGGGTCAAACACCTTCTCTGTGCAGCCTCCCCCCACCCAAGTCCTCTAGAAGTGTGTCTATGGGAATGTTTGACCATCCTTCCAGAAGCCCATTTGTGAGGTCAGGCACTGATGTGGACGAGAAGGTCTGGTTCGCAGTCCCCGCTCTAATTCATCCCAAAGGTGTTCTATCGGGTTGAGGTCAGGCCAGTCAAATTCTTCCACCCCAAACTCACTCATCCATGTCTTTATGGACCTTGCTTTGTGTACTGGTCCAAATCATTTGGTGGAGAGGAGGGATTATGGTGTGGGGTTGTTTTTATAGGGGTTGGGCTTGGCCCCTTAGTTTCAGTAAAGGTAACTCTTAAGGCGTCAGCAAACCAAGACATTTTGGACAATTTCATGCTCCCAACTTTGTGGGAACAGTTTGGGGTTGGCCTCTTCCTGTTCCAACATGACTGCGCACCAGTGTACAAAGCAAGGTCTATAAAGATATGGATAAGTGAGTTTGGGGTGGAGGAAATTGACTGGCCTGCACAGAGTCCTGATCTCAACCCGATAGAACACCTTTGGGATGAATTAGAGCGTCAGTACCTGACCTCACAAATGCGCTTCTGGAAGAATGGTCAAACATTCCCATAGACACACTCCTAAACCTTGTGGACGGCCTTCCCAGAAGAGTTGAAGCTGTTATAGCTGCAAAGGGCGGGCCAACTCAATATTGAACCCTACGGACTAAGACTGGGATACCATTATTATTATTATTATTATACAGGATTTATATAGCGCCAACAGTTTACGCCAGGGGTCTTCAAACTACGGCCCTCCAGTTGTTCAGGAACTACAATTCCCATCATGCCTAGTCATGTCTGTGAATATCAGAGCATTACAATGCCTCATGGGAGGTGTAGTTCTGCAACAGCTGGAGTGCCGTAGTTTGAGGATCCCTGGTTTACGCAGTAAAACAATATAAAAGGGAGACAATACAGTTATAATACAATAAAATACAAGAGGGTTATGAGGGCCCTGCTCAGAAGAGCTTACAATCTAATAGGGTGGGGCAGGTGGTACAAAAGGTTGTAACTGTGGGGAATGAGCTATTGGAAGTGGTAGGAGATTAGCTGGAGATGTGATAGGCTTCCCCAAAGAGATGAGTTTTCAGGGATCGCCTGAAGGTAGCAAGAGTAGGGGATAGCCGGATAGATAGAGGTAGCGAGTTCCAGAGGATGGGAGAGGCTCTGGAGAAATACTGGAGACGAGCATGAGAGGAGGAGATGAGAGAGCTAGAGAGCAGGAGGTCTTGAGAAGAGCGGAGAGGACGATTTGGGTGATATTTGGAGACAAGATTGGTGATGTAGCTCGGGGCAGAGTTGTAAATGGCTTTGTATTGTTAGTATTTTGAATTTAATTCGCTGGGTGATTGGGAGCCAGTGTAGGGATTGGAGGAGAGGGTTGGCAGACACTGAGCGGTTGGCAAGGTGGATAAGTCTGGCAGCAGCATTCATGATAGACTGAAGAAGGGATAGCCTATGGACCATTAAAGTTCATGTGCGTGTAAAAGCAGGTGTCCCAATACTTTTGGCAATATAGTACATTTAAAAGCTTGTGGACAATAAGGTGGTTAGGTAATATTGGTAAAATCATTAAGCTGGAATAGTTCATGCCATCACCAAGCACCTACAAGTCAGCGAGTGCCGACAAAGGCCCAGTATCATACAGGGGCGGGTCCAGGGGGGGGGGGGGGCAATTGCCCCCCCCGAAATAATAGCACACTCTGATGAAATGTAATTGTCTCCTGCCGCACCGCTGCCGGCCCGAGTCTCTCTCTCACATGTGCCGATCAGCGTCGCCAAGAGAGAGACTCGCGTGTGCTACGTATGGGCGGCGGCGGTCACTCACACTGAAGGAAGGATAGGTTGGTGGAGCCTCTTCCCTACTATCATATTTATGTGAGTGCAAAGGCAGGTGTCCCAATACTTTTGGTAAGATAGTGTATATGCAGACCTGTGCATAAGAGGAGAAGAAAAAAACAAAAAACAAACAACAACAAAAACAACCGTGTAACGTATATTAGTGTTACAATTCCAGGCGCAGCTGACGCACCTGGAGCAATGTATTTGGGGTAATATGCAATCTTCTGCGAACGCCAGAAGCAGGCGGCTGAGCGGACGGTAATGAATTAAGCCCACGTCTGCAGGAATCACGACTGTTTTATCTGCAAATTACCTGCACATCCAACAATCCCCAGCGAGCGCCGGATAAAACACGGAGAAGACAGATGGCTAAAGACAGGGACAAGATGCAAGACAAGATCAGTGACGGGACTCGGCGCACATCAAATGGCCCCAAACATAAAGAGGCAGATTAGAAATGCAAAGAGAAATATTTGAAAAGAGGCCGCGAGAGCGACACGCGCACATGCTAACGGCAACTTCAAAGATGTCCTTCTTGATGCTACAAACACCAAAGAGATCAGTGACGGAGGAAGACGTGCGCAGGTTGCAAGGGGGGGAGCGTGGCGAGATCACAGGGAATACAGCCAGGACCCGAATCTGTTTACTGAGGCTGAAACCAAAGGTGCGGTCACAGCGGGAGACAAACCCTACCTGCCGCTTCACCCCGATTTAGCTTGTTAGTTCTGTTTTATGTCAGCAGGTAGGGGAAAAAAAAAAAAAGGACAGGACTTGTGCTGAGAGAATATGAAAAGAATGTAAAAAAGAGTGAGTGCGCCAAAAGATAAAACGCGAGTCTAGTAGATCTTTATTGCAAACAGCAAGAGATCACACCTGATTTAACGTTCTATAAGAGAGAGGTAACCAAAAGAGGCCCTGATGAAGGGGAGTATTGAGCCCCTGAAACGCTTTGGATTTTTCTTGTGACCTCCTGTTGTGTTCAGTAAAGATTTGTTGGACTTGTTTTATATCTTTGGCTCATTCTTTCCACATTCTTAAGCCTACTTTGGGTGTAGGTGGGGCCTTAGACGAGGTACCTGCTTGGGAGGGACCACACACACACACACACGTTGGGTCATAGCACTGTGATGGTTTTTTTGTAACAGTTCCTAAGACCCCATTCACACAGGGGCAACACGACTTGCAGGCCGCCTCAGCGAGGCGACCTGCAAACGACTGCCCGGGCGACTTGCAAAACGACTTCTGTATAGAAGTCTATGCAAGTCGCCCCAAGTCGCCCCCGAAGTCGTACAGGAACCTTTTTCTAAGTCGGAGCGACTTGCGTCGCTCCCCTTAGAACGGTTCCATAGCACAGAACGGGAGGCGACTTGTCAGGCGACTAGGTCGCCTGACAAGTCGTCCCTGTGTGAATGGGCTCTAAGGCTTACAATGGAAGAACATTGTGGAACACTGGTGAGCAAAATAGTATCAATACAATCCACATTAGTATGAGTTACGGCAATATTACCGAAGGACAGCCTTTGCTGGAAGGGTGGTGGTATTCTGTAGAGTCATGCTGTATGGACCCACCAAAGGGATCTGCAGAAGGTTCTTCAGTTCCTGCTCACCAGGAACCTTTCCCAGACAGTGGCGGCCCATTCCATAGAGGGCGCACGGGCGCCGCCTCCCCTATCCATGCGTCTGGCCCCCTGATCTACATATGAGTGGCGCCGGACCATGGATTCTAATGCAGCAGGGTTTTTTTTTTTAAGCACCTGATTAGAGCTAGAGGCTCTAATAGGACCCACCAAAGGGCTCCACAGAAGGTTCTTCGGTTCCTGCTCACCAGGAACCTTTCCCAGCCAGTGGCGGCCCATTCCATAGAGGGTGCACGGGCACCGCCTCCCCTATCCATGTGCCTGGCCCCCTGATCTACATTGTTAGAGGGGGAACTGCGCCCCTTGGGGGAAGGGGGAACTGCGCCCCTTGCACTGCTATTTCATCAGTGGCGCCGGACCATGGATTCCAATGCAGCGGAGTGGGGTTTTTTTAAGCACCTGATTAGAGCCAGAGGCTCTAATAGGACCCACCAAAGGGATCCGCTGAAGGTTCTTCGGTTCCTGCTCACCAGGAACCTTTCCCAGCCAGTGGTGACCCCTTCCATAGAGGGTGCACGGGCACCGCCTCCCCTATCCATGCATCTAGCCCCCTGATCTACATATCGGGGGCACCGGACCATGGATTCCAATGCAGCGGTGTGTTTTTTTGAAGCACCTGATTAGAGCCAGAGGCTCTAATAGGCTTCAAAAAAGGGTGAGCTTGGAGCACAGAGTATTGCGCGCCGAGCCCACCCAGTTGTGTGACCATAGCGAATGAATTTTCACTATTATCACACTAAAATTCCTCTGCGCCAATCAGGAGGCAGGTCTGTGAGTTGGTCAAAGCGTCAGGTGATCCTATTGAATGCCTATCGCTTTATCGGAAGATACACAACAGAGGAAGTTGGAGGACCTGACACCGGAGTGGCCGCGGCCGCTGCCCGCATTCCAGAAGAGGACACCACAGCCCCGCTCTCGGCACAGCTCCGTTTGCATTCTGGTATGCATACATACGGACTCTCGTCACTTAGACCCACCCGCCGAGAGGCCGCACATATCTGCGTACCGTCAGCGAGAATCTGCACTCTTGCATTTACCTACCGTCCCACCAAAGGCGTACATGCAGTGTGTGCCAGGTGTGCCTGGGCACACCCTAATCACCCTGTTTGGTGCAGATAACCCCTGTATAAACCCCTGATATTTCCCAAAGCCCCCTAGTGGGGCTCCTAAAAACTTTGTAAAAAAAAAAAAAAATGAAAAAAAAAATAGTAAAAAATAATAAAAATAATAAAATTGTAAAAAGATAACAAAAAAAAATAAAAATAAAAACAACTGACACCATCCACTGCCTTACTGACACCAATCTTGGCCCTATTGACACCGTCCACTGCTCCACTGACACCATCAGTATATATACACATGCACACACATGTGTGTTTGAGCTTTGAGGTGCACACCCTAATGCAATAGGCAAGGGAACAATTTCCCTTAACAAATTCCCCCCCGCCCATATTATCAGCACAGTGCAATAGGCTCATTATTTAGTAGTGTGACTTTATCAGACAGCTTAGTAGGTTCCAGTCATACAAAGGGAACTACAAAGCAAGCTTCATTTGCTCAGTTGTCATTTGGGCTAACTCATGGTGCTCTGGGAATCCTTTGGCATTTAATACATATTTATTTCTAAAATCTAGTATTTATTTATACTGTTTGCAAAGCAACAATGTATATAAAAAATATAAAACGACAGTTTAAAAGCATATGATAAAATAAAGTAAATAAATAAACATTTTTTTATGAATATTTAATAAATAAAATAAATGCATTTTTAAATAAATAAAAATAAAATAAAAAATGACTACAAAAAAAAAAAAAAATATTGACCCCAAACCATTGTAATTTCTTCTTTCATTCAATTAAGTTGTTGTAAGTAAGGCGGAGATTCTGGCTTTTGCTGGCAAAACAAGAAAGTAAAACTTTCTAGTAGAAACTTTGAACAAAACACCAGGGAAATCCCAGGAGCCCCGATGTGGGGACCATATGGTATCTCACAAGCAGAGGGAATTTATGGTCCATTAAAATTTTCGCTGCCACATGCTGGGTTCCTTCACAGTGGAGTGTTTGTCAGTCTATTTATAACGCTGAATCTGCTGCCCAAGATCAGGTGCCAAAGTGGGTGTGCTCGCTGGCACAAGGCGCATCTCTAGAGCGAGAAAATACCAGCGCTAACACGCTAAGACTAATATCATTGGAAACATAATGAAGATTTATAATTACGGCTGGAAAACGATCGTCACTTACAGTCAGCAGACACCAACTTTTGAGGTCCATAAAAATTCATTGTTTGTGAAATCCTCAAAATGGCTTTTCGAGATTTATTGATGTAGTGCCGACATATTCCCCGGTACATAGCATTCACGTGATCCTCCTCCTCCTACAAAGGGGCTTACAAACTAAAGACTATGTTGTGGCAAAATTGTTTACACCATAACATTTTCAAAATCTCAAAAACCCTTATGCCCCGTACACACGATCGGACATTCCGACAACAAAATCCATGGATTTTTTCCGACGGATGTTGGCTCAAACTTGTCTTGCATACACACGGTCACACAAAGTTGGTCGGAAATTCCAAACGTCAAGAACGCGGTGACGTACAACACGTACGACGAGCCGAGAAAAATGAAGTTCAATAGCCAGTGCGGCTCTTCTGCTTGATTCCGAGCATGCGTGGAACTTTGTGCGTCGGAATTGTGTACACGCGATCGGAATTTCCGACAACGGATTTTGTTGTTTTGTGTGATGGAAATTCCTATGGAAAATGTGTGATGGAGCCTACACACGGTCGGAATTTCTGACAACAAGTTCCCATTGAACATTTTCTGTAGGAAAATCCAACCGTGTGTACGGGGCATTAATCTTTCTCATTGAGATGCTTAAGTGAACTTGATTTAAAAAAAAAAATGGGATAACTGAGCAAACCCATTGTCATGTTCAAGAGTGGTGAGACGATTCGAGCTTTGTGACATGGTGCATTATCCTGCTGGAAGGAGCCATCAGAAGATGGGGACACTGTAGTCATAAAGGGATGGACATGGTCAGCAACAATACTCAGGTAGGCCGTGGGGTTTAAACAATGCTCAATTGGTACTAAGGGGCCCAAAGAGTGCCAAGAAAATATCCCCCCCACCATTACACCCCCCCACCACCAGCCTGAACCGGTGATACAAGGCAGGATGGATCCATGCTTTCATGTTTACACCAAAATCTGACCCTACCATCTGAATGTCGCAGCTGAAATCGAGACTCATCAGACCAGGCAACGTTTTTTCCAATCTTCTATTGTCCAATTTTGATCAATATAAGTGAATCTGTGTGAATTGTAGCCTCAGCTTCCTGTTCTTAGCTGACAGGAGTGGCCCCCTGACAGGAGTGGCCCCCGGTGTGGTCTTCTGCTGCTGTAGCCCATCTGCTTCAAGGTTCGATGTGTTGTGCGTTCAGAGATGGTATTCTGAATACCTTGGTTGTAACGAGTGGTTATTTGAGTTACTGTTGCCTTTCTATCATCTCCAACCAGTCTGCCCAATCTCCTCTGACATCAACAAGGCATTTTCCTCTATACAACTGCCGCTCACTGGATACTTTCTCTTTTTCGGACCATTCAATGTAAACCGGTGACAGTAAAACACAGACAGTAATAAACCCATTGTCAGAAATTCTAACCCTGCCTCAACCTGCTATACAAGTATCTTTGGTTTTGTCTGTGTCCCCATGGAAGAGATTTCCTAACACTTCCTGTGCTGATAGGAAGTCAGGTGAATCTCCCTAATAGAGATGCACACAGCAACAAAAACCTGACTGAGGCTCCAAGCCTTCCATGCTCCCTAAAAAAAAAATAAAAAAAAAATAAATAAAAAAAATGAATACATACATATAATAATAATAATAATAATACAATATAGCTGGAACTGGACATTAATTACTCAGTCAAGTTGTATATTTACTAAATCTAGAGTTGGCAGATACACAACATCTGAGCCATTAGATTTACTAGGCAGAAGGAGGAGCCCTTTCTCTTAATACAAAAATCACGCACCTGGCCGTTATTGCCGGTCCTCAGGTGCTTTTATAGCTTTAGAACATTTGCTGTAGGAGAGAGGTAGATGACCCCCTGGCTGTAATTAATATCTGCTGTAAATTACAAAGTACCAGCCCTGGTCCTTTTATTTGAATAAAAAAAAAAGTTTGGCACACAGCAATATTTCCCTTTATTGCCACAAATTGATATTCCATATACACACATATGCTATTTTGTCATTTGTTGCAAGAGAACCTGTCGCCTTGACCACTTAGTGCAAAGTGATAGTTTCTGTAGATCAGCCAATCTCAACCAGGGTTCCTCTAGAAGTTGCTATGGGTTCCTTGAGCTGTGGTTGATTGACCTCTCATTTGATGGTGCCTAAAAAGTTCTGGGGCCAGCGCCACTTGATATTGTCAGCAGCATGACACCAATGATCTTTTTAGCTATTCTGCCATTCTCAGCCAGGGTTCCTCTAGAAGTTGCTATGGGTTCCTTGAGCTGTGGTTGATTGACCTCTCATTTGTTGATGCCTACATAGTTCTGGGGCCAACGCCGCTTGATAATGCCAGTGTCATGATACCAATGATCTTTTTAGCTATACATAAGAAAAGGGGGTGGGGGGGCATTAAATGGGCAGCTGGGAGTTGCAAGGTTCAATGGGCAGCTTGGGTTGGCAAGGCTTAATATGCAGCTGAAGGTGGCAAGGCTCAATGGTCAGCTGGAGGTGGCAAGGCTCAATGGGCAGCTGGAGGTGGCAAGGCTCAATGGGCAGCTAGCTGTGGTAAGGCTCAGTTGGCAGCTGGGGTTGGCAAGGCTCAATGGGCAGCTGGGAGTGGCAATGCTCAATAGGCAGCTGGGGTTGGCAAGCCTCAATACGCAGCTGGAGTTGGCAAGGCTCAATGGGCAGCTGGAGGTAGCAAGGCTCAATGGGCAGCTGGGGTTGGGAAGGCTCAATGGGCAGCTAGCGGTGTCAAGGCTCAGTGGGCAGTTGGGGGTGGCCAGGCTCAATGGGCAGCTGGGAGTGGCAAAGCTCAATCAGCAGCTGTGGGTGGAAAGGCTCAATGGGCAGCTAGCGGTGGCAAGGCTCAGTGGGCAGTTGGGGGTGGCAAGGCTGAATGGGCAGCTGGGACTGGCAAGGTCTAATGGGCAGCTGGGGTTGGAAAGGCTGAATGGGCAGCTGGAGATGGTAAGGCTGAATGGGCAGCTGGAGGTGGCAAGGCTTAATGGGCAGCTGGAGGTGGCAAGGCTTAATGGGCAGCTGGGGGTGGCAAGGCTTAAAGGGCAATCTGCAGACACTGTCAGCACCATTTGGCAAAAGAGACAGTACTTCTTTAATGATGCCCTTTCCGGTTCAATCCACAGGAGCCACAATTTCCTAAAATTGAAAGAAATTCACATCTCTCTTCCTTGCTAGCACAGCAAATCTACTTTGCCCAAATGTAGGCTGGCCTAGGTCTTTCAGAGGTTGGTTCAGATGGGCTCTGGCCCCCTGCTCTCATCAGGGTAATGGACCATGTGATAATAGTACATGGGCCCCCAGTCGGCTTCTCTGTGTTCCCAGCTTCCTAGGAAGCATTTTTGGCACAAAAACAGGTTTGGGATAATTAGAAGGAGCTTCTATAACCTTCGGAACCACCAAAAGCCACCAAAAAACATCTTACTTGCACGTCCATGGACTCATGGACAATGAATATTGGCAAAATTAGTAACATTCCTGTAAAATGTCCTGATTTTTATCTTATTTTTTTCCAAGAAAACTCCAAGTTTTGGGTAGCCCTATGGGAGTATATTCTGATTTTTTTTTTCTTTCTCAATAGACTCGGAATGTCACTCAAAAATACAAAAAAAATTAACTCAACTTGGGAATTTGTGGCGAAAGTGTCTCCTTGTCTTTGAAAAAAAAGTACGCTCATCGCATAGTGTGACGAGCTGATGCGGCCATTGGCAGGCCCATGATTAACTTGTTAAATCTGACGGGCACTCGACGCCAGGTTCTTTACATCTAAAGTGAGCGTGAAAGCAATGAACAAAGAGGGAGGAGAAGGCTCGGAGGGGAAAAAAAAAAAGTGACAAAAAGGACGGGTCTCTGACAAGACGAGAACATTTGCTTCACTTCATTACACATTCATATAATTTGGAGCAGTCTTTTGCAGGGGGACGAGTGGAACGGAGAGGGGGCGAATCTTGACAGCTGCTTTTGAAAATAGAGATTGCACATTAGTTTAGAATTTACAGGCTTTGCCTCTCATTAATAACCGGAGCTGTCGGTGGGAATCCTTCTCGAAACGGGCAACAGGAGGCAAATATCTCCAGCCTTATTACCATACGCCTCTCGTGTTCTTGCTGGAAGAGTGCTGCTCCGCTGCTCCATTCATTAGGATGCATGATAGCTACTTCTGAATTTTGTATACATTATCTTTTACGTGGAGTTTTTTTTTTCTTTTTCTTTTCAGGTATACGTAACCACTTAAGGACCGAGCCTCTTTCTGAGATTTGTTGTTTACAAGGTAAAAACAGGTTTTTTTTTGCTAGAAAATTACTTAGAACCCGCCAAACATTATACAATTTTTTTTCTAACACCCTAGAGAATAAAATGGCGGTCGTCGCAATACTTTCTGTCACACCGTATTTGCGCAGCGGTCTTACAAGCGCACTTTTTTTAGAAAAAATACACTTTTTTGAATTAAATAATAAGGCAACAGTAAAGTTAGCCCAATTTTTTTTATATTGTGAAAGATAATGTTACACCGAGTAAAGTGATACCCAACATGTCATGCATCAAAATTGTGCCCGCTCGTGGAATGGCGACAAACTTTTACCCTTAAAAATCTCCATAAGGACTACAGGTTACACGTTTTGAGTTACAGAGGAGGTCTAGGGCTAGAATTATTGCTCTCGCTCTAACGATCGCAGCGATACCTCACATGTGTGGTATGAACACCGTTTTTATATGCGGCCGCTGCTCACATATGCGTTCGCTTCTGCACGCGAGCTCGGCAGGACGGGAAGCGTTTACATTTTTAAAAAATTTTTTCTTATTTATTTTACCTATTGATTTTTATTTTTACACTGTTCTTACAAAAAAAAAAAAATTGTGTCACTTTTATTCCTATTACAAGGAATGTAAACATCCCTTGTAATAGAAAAAAGCATGACAGGACCTCTTAAATATGAGATCTGGGGTCAAAAAGACCTCAGATCTCATATTTACACTAAAATGCAATAAAAAAAATGTTATTTAAAAAAAAAAATTAAATAAAAAAAAAGTCCCTTTTAGAGCTAAAGAGCTATGGGCGGAAGTGACGTTTTGACGTCGCTTCCGCCCTGCAATGGTATGGAGACGGGTGAGGGCCATCTTCCCCTCATTTGTCTCCATGCCACAGAGCAGAAAGGATGCGATCACCTCCGCCACTGCCGACGGCTCCATTAAACCGCGGAGGGCACTGAGCGCGGCGGAAGGGGGGGCCCTCTCCCACCTACGATAAAAGTGATCTTGTGGCGAATCTTCCGCAGAGACCACCATTATCTGAAACTGGACCGCCGGCTGAAGAAGAGAATACTGGGGTTATGGCAGCTAGCTGCTGCCATAACAACGATATTCCTCATCAAATTTAGGACGTATATCGGCGTGCGGCGCTCTGGAAGTGGTTATGAGACTTAAGCTGTCATGGAGGAAACCATCTCTTTAGTCATGTTTGGCCTGCTAGTCCTGGGGCTTCGAAGCTGAACGTGTTCACTGATGTAGAAAAGAACTACTAAGAAGGGATTCTAATTGTCGTCAGATATCACCCACTGTGAGAATAAAATTGCTACAAGAGTATCATGATGTCAGCCCTTGGGGCTTAAGTTGGGCAGCAGAATTTAATGCAAATGCTCACATGGAAATTTAGAAAAATTGTTCATCAGAGCATTTGATTGTACCATTAAGAAGTCAACAAATTTCATAGGAAAGCCCTGAAAAAAGTTTGTTGGATTGCCATGTCAGTGTTTTGAATTCCACATTTGATTTCAGGAATGGCCATGTGTGTTGGTGGGTGGTAATAAGCTGCATCACGCATGGCCATAGCGAGCAGCCAAGCTGACTCCCCAAGGTAGAACTCACCTCTTGAGGCAATACAGGACTTTGCCCGATCACTCGCCAGATGTGTGGTTGGAGGGTGCAGACCGAATCCTGATCCACCCTCCTGACTGTGTGCTTCATCCCCCTCACTCCCAGGATTTTTCAGACACTGGGAACCTTTTCCAGACCAGATAGCCACGGACACAATAAAACTCACCAGTGCTGGAACAAGGTCATCTAGCACCCATGAAGAAGATGCCAAACGTTGCCCCCCCCCCCCAAACAAAATATAAGTATACCCTGTTTCCCCGAAAATAAGACCTAGCGTGATTGTCGGTGATGGCTGCAATATAAGCCCTACCCCCCAAATAAGCCCTACTCTGTTTCCCCAAAAATAAGCCCTACCCTGAAAATAAGACCTACAAGGACTTTAACTAGAGCTAATATTGGGGGTAAGGCTTATATTGCAGCCATCACCGACAATCACGCTACTGTAGGTCTTAATTTCGGGGAAACAGGGTAGGACTAATTTGCTTACCCCCTAAGGCATACATTCCCTTTGCAAGCAAAAATTCCCCCTTCTGTCAGATCCCCACTGTGCAGTGTTTGCTTACCCGCCCTCTACCCACATTGTTTACTGGGAGGAGATGGGGTGGGCAAACAAACACTGCACAGCCCTGATCCAGGAGAGATGCAGTGGCAGGAGGGAGGAGCTGGAGGGGAAAGAGAACACATCTCCTTCTCCTCCAAGCTCTGTCCAGATCCGGCTTGTCTCCTTTATTGCTAAGCTGACAGGAGTAGTGAAGCTGCCGTCACTATTCCTGTCAGCTTGTAGGTAGGACGTCTCTAAGTAGCGTTCTACCATCTCACATGATACCACCACGCCCAGGCCAGCCACCCATTCTGCCCACCCCTTGTCCCAGCCCTGGAACTCACAAGCTTAAGAGCAGCATTCCTATCAAATAAAGATACCACAAGGCTGGATGTGGTTAATTTTCATTTACTAAAAGCCTCAATCAATCATAGGCCCAATAGAACAACACAGTTCAGTCACATAACGGACTCTTGGTCTGTTATGGGGGGGAGGAGCAGGAGCACACATGATGGATGTTGCTGCTCTCTATTCCTCTGCAGTCTGACCCAACTACCTCTCTGGTCCTGCCTAGATGCCAAGCCTTCTCCCAGGAGGAGGAGGGCAACCCACTCTACCACCTGCCTACATTTTTATTACAATAAGTACCATCTTTTCCCAAAAAAACATATTTACAAATAGAATTTTGCTTGTTAAGAGAAATTTTCCATCCTACGATTTTCCTCATCACTATGGTTGAACATGCTCATTGATTGGACCACGATAACTTATTGAGTGAAGGTTAAAAAAATATTTTTTTCAACATAATTCTACGAGTGTATGGCAACCTTAAAGAGGAAGAGACCTGCCTTGAATTTTAATGATCTTAAGAGACATTTTGTAGCCAACATTCTCTGTTTGTTTTAGTTTTCCTTAACTGCAAGAATAAGTAATGTCTTGCCATGTTTGTCTTGACCTGAGTTCGGTGGTAATGCTAACGCATATAGGAGTAATTGAGTGACCTTTACCATGTAAAAATGGAAAAGGATTGCATGAAAATGTTCATTCTGCAATTTGCCATGAAATATATCCATATACAGCACTTAAAGGGATACTAAAGTCACACTCATTACATTAAAGGGTTAGTTCACCTTTACCAAAAAACTGCCTATTTAGGTAAGGGGCACCTTACCTCTGAAGGAACCCTACAATTCTGTGGAGTCCTGCATTGTAATTGTCTACCAAGTGGTGTTGACCCTGAATCTATACAGGCACCATCAGATGGGCCATCATATAGTCATAGCTTGAGGATCCCATAGAAACCTCTGGAGGAACTCTATGGTTCTGTGGAACTCTGTATGAGAATGGCTGGGTTAGAGTATGAAGGAAGGAAATCCAAATTTTGACAGTCATCGTTGTAACTGTTTACCTAGTGGTGTTGACCCTGGAGCTATGCAGGTACTATCACATGGGCCCTCATATAGTCATAACTTAAGGATCCCATAGAAACCTGTGGAGGAACCCTATGGTTCTGTGGAACCCTGTTATTAGATGGCTGGGTTGGGTTTTGAAAGAAGGAAATCCAAAGTTTGACAGTTAATAATGTAACTGTTCAACAAGTGGAATTGACCCTGGAACTATGCAGGCACTATCAGATAAGACATCATATAGTCACAGCTTACGTAACCCATAGAAACCTCTGAAGGAACCCTATCGTTCGGTGGAACCTTGGATGAGAAAGGTTACGTTAGATTATGAAGAAAGGAAATGCAACATTTGACAGTCATCATTGTAACTGTCTACCAAGTGGTGTTGACCCAGGAACTATACAGGCACCATCAGATGAGACATCATATAGTCACAGCTCAAGGAACCCCTATGTACCTCTGTGGGAACCCTTAGGGTCTGTGGAACCCTGGATAAAAATGATATGGTTAGGTTATGAAGGAAGAAAATCTACAAATTTGAGAGTTATTGTTGTAACAGGAATACATTTTTCCTTAGCGAGACTCTCCATCAGCCAACCCCCTGATCTCCTCTTTCCATGAAAGCGCTCAGTAAAGTCACAATATTTATTTGTAATCACAAATGTAAATTTAATTAGAGGATATTGCTATGCGCCAAGCTCCCACATTCTTTCTGCACCACTAACACAGCGTGGCTATCGCTACCGTGCACAGCCGTGACAAATCCTCCGCCTTTATCCGTCTCTAATTATTATTCATTTGTATTGTGATCCGCAGGTAATGTGGAGCTGTGGGTAAACAATTAGAAGGAACTTCACACACAGAAAATAATACCTTCCATCCTTAGAGTTTTCATATTTAGAAACTTGGGTGTCCATTAAAAATATAAAATAAAAAACAAATCCAAGGTAAAATTCTATTGTTTGTACACTTGTAATTCAAATGATATAACGTTTTGTATTTATATATTTATATATAAATCAATATAAATCATGTTACATCTATATATTTATTAACATATATAAATTGTGTGTATGTAGATATACAGTATATGCAGTTAGGTCCATATATATTTGGACACAATTTTAGTTTTTTCAGGTATTTACCAAAACATATTCAAGCTATAATGATATACTGGATATGGGCTGAAAGTGCACACTCTCAGGTTTAATTTTAGGGTATGTACATCCAAAACGGAGGAAGGGTTTAGGAATTACAGGTCTTAAGAACAGCTGTTTCATGGCCTGGTGTGGGCTACTCCTTCGTTATTTCTTCATCAATTAAGCAGGTAAAAGGTCTGGAGTTGATTCTAAGTGTGGCATTTGCATTTGGAATCTATTGCTGTGAACCTACATCATGCGTTCAAAGGAGCTGTCCATGCAAATGAAATAGGCCATTGTAAGGCTTCAAAAACTAAACAAATCCATCAGAGAGATAGCAACAACATTAGGAGTGGCCAAATGAACAGTTTGGTACATTCTGAGGAAAGAAGAACACACCGGTGAGCTCAGCAACATAAAAGGCCTGGATGTCCACGGAAGACAGCAGTGGTGGATGATCGCAGGATCCTCTCTATGGTAAAGCAAAACCCATTCCCAACATCCAGGCAAGTAAAGGACGCTCTCCAGGAGGTGGGCGTATCATTGTAAAATTCTTCAATCAAGAGAAGACTACACGAGAGCAAATACAGAGGGTTCACCACAAGGTGCAAACCATTCATAAGCCTGAAGAATAGAAAAGCCAGATTAGAATTTGCCAAAAAACATCTAAAAAAGCCAGACCAGTTCTGGAAAAGCATTCTTCGGACGGATGAAACTAAGATTAATCTGTACCAGAATGACGGGAAGAAAAAAAGTGCGGAGAAGGATTGGAACAGCTCATGACAGATGTGACAGAAGACAGAAGCAGCCGGATGAATTCTGCAGTGTTTAGAGATATACTGTCAGCCCAGATTCAGCCAAATGCAGCAAGGTTGATTGGACGGCGCTTCACAGTAAAGATGGACAATGATCCAAAACACACTACAAAAGCAACCCAGGAGCTTTTGAAGGAAAAGAAGTGGAATATTCTGCAATGGCCGAGTCAATCACCTGATCTCAACCCAACCCACCCTCGAGGACAGTACGGTCAAGCATCGTCCCTGAGTACAGAATCTACAGGAACCTGCTGCAGGATCTCCACGTCATCCCTTGAGCCTGGTATCCTTTAGATTGGTGAGCGGGCATTTGCCCACCCTCTTTGCACTTAAGAACACTACAAGCAGACACCTTTACTTTGCCTTATCCATTAGAGCTCTATAAGGAGACATCTACCATACATGTGTGCTACTGCATGTCCTTATCTGACCGTTATTTTGGGCCCCATCACTTCAGCTAGCTGAAGATTCAAGACACTTGCTTCAACAAAAGGACTCCTTTGTTCTCCTTCCCCCTCCCCAAGGGACAGGAACATTCGGGCATTTACTTGGCCTCTCATATCACCTAAGCACGCTCTTACACCTAGAGATGAAGGTTGTTTAATTTGGGTATAACCGGCCAGGTTGCATTAAGTAATTGCGCTATGGGGCTGCGGCATCAGGAGGTAAAAAGGGGATAGCTTGATCCCAGGATTGGTCATTCTCCTACCTTTTTCTGACCTGCAGCCAGAGACCGTCACTGATCAAAGTTGTTAATTTATTGTTTCCCAGGGAACTACAATTCATCATCCATTTGCTTGTTCATTTTGTGTCTGCATCCATATCTCTTGACTGAAATATCTGAACCCAGGGTGTCAGAGGTGTCAGGAGCCTTGCAAGGTCAGGGCAACTATTGGGGTACAGCATCTTTAAATGGCCCTCACAGGGGTAATGGCTACACGGCCGTCGCTGGGAAAAATCAGCATCACTGAGGTATAACAAAGGATGAAGAAAAGCTTAAACACGTATTTTATTAAAAAAATGAAAATAAATAAAAGATGTTTATGATACACAGCGCTTTTTCAAACTAAATGTCATTAGGCCTTAAAACTCCCGTAAGACAAATGGCTGCCAATGTTTTCAAAAACAATATGAGATCACACGGTTTTCTGCATTTGATCCTCTTAATGATTAATGATCATCATAATCTCGCTCTATATCTACCTAATTACCTTTGGTGTCTATGTCAGCCCTTTGATGGCTGCGTGCGATCATTAAACACCTGAAGTCGCGTTCGGTGACACGAGCAATGTTCACTTGTGTACTTGCTGTAATTGTCATTTTATTGGAGTATGCGCTAATTAATTAACGGCAAGCTAATGATTTAGTGTCTATATGAGGCTGTAACGTACGTGAATGTGATGTGGTGTGATGTACAGGAAGGGGGGGGGGGGGGCAGAGTTGTGAACGCACTGAGGAAAATCAAAGTCACAAGTAGGTCAGCCAGCGAGAAGATGAAATTAACTTTTTTTTTGGAACTAAGGAGATACAATCAGGAGGAGCACAGACTATTCTACTTTGTCAGCCATTGATCAAAGGGCTCCAAATGTCTTCCTAAAAATAAAACCGGAAGACTTGGCCACCAGTTAGAGTGTAGCTAGTAGTAGTTAGTTACATTCAGTTCGACTTGCTTTGTATGTTGAAGACATTTCAGAGCTTCCTTAAGTACCATCTTCAGTTCTAATAAGTGTCAGAAAGATACCCCAACAGTTATATCCATACAGGTCATCCCTTTTCAAATCACCATGGAAGGTGTTAAGGCAGATGTTGATTGTCCAAGAACAGGATGGTAGGTTGGAAAGTATGTGGAGGCACCTTGTTCTAATTAAATTATCCAATCACATGGTGGCAAGAAGTATTGACCAGACGGTAATCCTTCATGTTAGATGGCTAAAGGTGCCAACTGTGGTCAGAGATTTAAAAAAAAAAACATTATCTGTGGGTGGCAGATGGTGTTGAAGGCCTCACATCTGTTCAAGGATGGATGTTCTAGATTGCCGTAGATGGCCTCTTTCAAGCCATTTGCACGCCAATTGTCCCCTCTGTTCAAAATGTGCATCTCACTGTCCTCGAAATAACGTTCCTTCTTAATAAAGCATATATCAGGACAAAAGAACCCAACTTGATGGTTGGCAGCATGGAATCATGAAAGATGAAGTTCGGGAAAAGAAACTTTTACTATGGCAGGCTATGGACCATTGGACTACAATTCCCAATGCCAGCCAGGTACAAGGGGAGAGAGAGTTGCATTTTCTAAGGCTGCATAACAAAGAACTTTGCTGTGATGCGCCAAGGTGTGCACATGGCTGCACCTGTGTGCTCATCAACCTGTTACAAACCTGTAGCAATATGCTGAGGAACGGAGTCTCTCCAGGCAGATCCCAAAGTGAGCTGACATCTAAACAGCAGGACCCATGTTGCTGCCTCGCTGGGACTGGTGAGAGGACTCTGCTGCCATTAACCTGTTGCTGCTAGCAGAGGCTCAGCACATGGGGACTGGCCATCTAACTAGCAGCATTATTTACTGCATGCAGACTTTATTGGGACTGTACTCATGTGCACCACCATAAAGGCTGGGCCCCAATGTTAGCCGGCTGAAGAACTAGGGCTAAAGACTGCTAACTCAGATGTTTTGGGAGCCTTGTATCTCACCCTAGCCATTAATACAGAGTGCACTCTAAAGTGACTAAAGCTTACAGGTTACACAGGAGTTATAGCAGGACCGATCGTCATGTTTTCTAATACCAGTACCATTACCATTTTGTGGATTACTAGCTTTACTGTAATTTATTTGCACAGCACCCCATTCTATGCTGCTATAGCCTAAACATACTGCCAACATTCTGTGAACATCTTGTCTAGTAAAATGTGGTCAACCTAATTACAACCCATGACAATATATTGGGTTCATTTACCACTAGCCAATCTGGTGTTTGCTTTCTGATCCCAAACCTTAGTTGTGTGCAGAGTATCTATATACGTGTTTTATTTGTGATTGGTCATCTAACTAGCAGAATTATTTACTGCATGCAGACTTTACTGGGACTATTCTCAGATGCACCACCTTAAAGTCTTTGCCCCCAATGTTAGCCGGCTGAAGAACTAGGGCTAAAGACTGCTCACTCAGATAGCTGCTTCACAAGAACTTTGCCTGTTGTCCATAGTAACAGGTACTTGTTTAGGGAGCCTTGTATCTCACCCTAGCCATTCATACAGAGTGCACTCTAAACTGACTATAGCTTACAGGTTACACAGGAGTTACAGCAGTACCGATCGTCATGTTTTCCAATACCATTACCATTATCATTTTGTGGATTACTAGCTTTACTGTAATTTATCTGCATAGCACCCCATTCTATGCTGCTATAGCCTAAACATACTGTCAACATTCTGTGAGCATATTGTCTAGTGAAATGTGATGGACCTAATTACAACCTGTAACAATATATTGGGTTAATTTACCACTAACCAATCTAGTGTTTGCTTTTTTTATACCGAACCTTAGTTGTGTGCAGAGCATACTTGTGATTGCTCATCTACCCAGAAGCATTATTTACTGCATGCAGACTTTACTGGGACAACTCTCATGTGCACCACCTTAAAGTCTGGGCCCCAATATTAACTGGCTGGAGAACTAGGGCTAAATACTGCTCACTCAAGTTAGCTGCTTCTTGTGTTTGCTATTTGATACTGAACCTTAGTTGTGTGCAGGATCTCTATATTTGTGCTCTCAGTGGCAGTGCGGTATTACATTCGCTTACCCCGGTGTGTCAGTGGGGCTGAGGTTGTTCTTAGAGTCCAAATAGAAGAAAAGAGAACCCAATCTACCAAGGGGCTCCTGCGGGGGTAGCTGTCTCTCTCTCTCTCTCTCTCTCTCTCTCTCTCTCTCTATATATATATATACCTGTATACTCTATATACAGTATAAATTTAAAAAAATATATACATAGTTATGTATATAAAGTTTTGATTTAGTTACTTGGCAACACGATGCCCAGCAGACACTGCCTCCAAATTGCAGCGTGCACCGAGTGCAGTTCTCCTCGCCTAGCATGCCTTATTATAACTATAATCACAGGTGTAATTACACGTTATTATCATGCTCTCGTTATGTTTTGTTCCCTGCCTTTCTACATCACGGTTGCAAGGTCATGGGGCAGTGACGTCAGCCCCGCTCCATCTGCAGGCGTTCCGGTACATGGCTACATTTGTATTTTTTTTTTGTTTTTGTTTTTCAATTCAGATTATAAAGGAAAACTCCACTTCCCCAATATAAGTAATGATAAAAAAAAAATCTCTTTTAATTTCCGTTCCTAATTACATTTTTTTTCTTTTAAAATGTAAACATTTTGAATTTAGATTTCATACAACCTGGGGATGCGCTTCGCCCTTCATATACAGAACACTCTCAAATTTTCCTGGTCTGCTTATGTGATTAACTCACTTTTGTTCCAAATTACCGTAAGTCAAATTACTGATATCCCCTGCAAAGTTTTTTGTTTTTGGTTTGTGAAACATTTTTTCTAAAACACTTGCAAGCTTAAACGGTCTGTCACAGATCAACCTCCCCCCTTGTGACTTGCTACAAAAGTCATAAATGTTGCAGTCTGGTCACTGAGGGAGAAGAGACTGAGGAAATGCTTCCTCCTGCTTGCAGCAGACTGATGACTTCGGCTCAGCCTAGGCAATGCCACCGGATTTCATGCTTTTTAATGATAAAAATTGAAGCTTCTTTTTTTTTTAAAAAAAAAGGTTACTGTTGCTTTATAATGTGACAGGTCAGGAACATACTCTTTGCCAACAGATAAAGCGGAACTTCACCTTCACTGCATCTGAGCACCAAAAGCCAAAAACACTATTTAATTCATTTTTAATATTGAAAGTGAACTCCCCCATCCATCCGAGTCTCCATGCTTTATTTTGTTGAAAAATCACTTTTAAAAATGTTTAAATAACATTTTTTTTTTAATTAATAAAATTTATAAATAAAAAAAGTTGTAAAAAATAAAAAATAAAATTGTAAAAAAAAAATAATAAAAAAATAAACTTTTTAAAATACAATACAAATAAAAAAAAATAAAAAAAAAGAAATTGTAAAAAATGAAAAATAATATTGTAAAAAAAAAATAATAAAAAAATAAACTTTTAAAAAAATAATACAAATAAAAAATAAAAAAAAAAGGAGTTGTAAAAAATGAAAAATAATATTGTAAAAAAAATAAGAAAACTGTGAAAAAAATAATAAAAATCAAAAAATAAATACAAAACATTGTAAAAAATAAAAATAAAAAATATTGTAAAAAAAAAATGTGTAAAAAATAAAATATAAATAAAAAGGTGTAAAAAATAAAAAATAAAATTAAAAAAAAAAGATAAGAAAAATAAACTTTTAAAAAATAATAAAAATAAAAAAATAAAAAAAAATTGTAAAAAATAAAAATAGTATTGTAAAAAAACAATAAAAAAAAAAAATTGTAAAAAATAATAAAAATAAAAAACTACTGACACCATTCACTGCTCCACTGACACCAATCTCTGCTCTACTAACACCATCCACTGCTCTGCTGATATACAGTACACGCATGTATATTTGCGCTCTGGGGTTCACACCCTAATGCAATAGGCTGCACACCCCAATGGCCAGAACCCATGGGAAGGAAGGACTCCCACGACTCTCATGTTACAGAGCTTGTATCTACTGCGAGGGGAGGCTGGACTTCTTCCCTGGGTTCTGCGGAGACCCCGCAGGATTCACCAAGCAGCACTGCGAGGGTGCACTCGCGCATATTAGTCTCCAGATCCAAAGCTGTCATTCTGATGGAAGCCGATTGATTTTCCTGACAGTTGCAGGCAGTGGAGGAAGTGCACCGAGGGGGTACGCGCCGCAATTCAACATCCAGGCACGTCCCGCCAACTTCAAGGCAGCTTGTGTTTGTTTTCCAGCTTTGATGTCGGAGAAGTAAATACATAACTTTCACGGGAAAAAAATAAATAAACTGAAACAAAGTCCCATAGGTCGGGGCCCTCAGGATGTCGGTAGTGGATCGTAGAGTCACTTTTCATAACGTGGAACAGGAAACAAATATTTTGATCAGTAAATTTATTCTGGAGTGATATAAGGATAAAGAAAACTTCCGACGATCTATTTCTAAAGCAAGGCACAGTTACTGCTGCACCCAAGGCTGTACATAGATGCCTAGGCACATATGAAATCTGATGCCCTGTGTTCTCAAATGTCTGACATACATCAGCCCCTGCTGCAGCCTCTGATCGTGTGACCTGCTATAAAGTTACATTGTTGCAGTCTAATCACTGCAGGAAGAGGAGACTGAGGAAATGCTTCCTTCTGCCTGCAGCACACTGATAACATCACCTCAGCCCAGGCAAAGTCACTGAGCTGGAGTCTATTCTACATGTCAGTGACTCTATTAGTGAGAACTCTGTGGTCCCAAGTCTCCACACCTGATGTGGCAATTATGAGGGGTTCCCACCATCCCCTGTGCTGAGTTCCTGGGTCTGTAGACCTGCTGTGCCCATTATGAGGGGTTCCCACCACCTCTGCATTGAGTTGCTGGGTCTGTACACCTACTGTGTCCATTATGAGGGGTTACCACCATTCCTGTGCTGATTTCCCAGGTCTGCACACCTGCTATGCCCATCATGAGGGGTACCCACCATCCCTGTGCCGATTTCTTGGGTCTGTACACCTACCATGCTTGTTATTAGGGGCTCCCACCATCCCTGTGCTCAGTTCCTGGGTCTTTACACCTGCTATGTCCATTATTAGGGGTTCCCACCATTCCTGTGATGCGTTCCTGGGTCTGCACACCTGCTGTGCCCATTAATAGCGGTTTCTATGATCGCTGTGCTGAGTTCCTGGGTTTATACACCTGCTGTGCCCATTATGAGGGACTCCCACCATCCCTTTGCTGAGTTCCCAGATCTGTACACCTCCTGTGCCCATTATGAGGGGTTCCCACCATCCCTGGTGGGTTTTTATTTATTTATACTATGGAGAATATAGTAGCATAGATGCCAACTGTCTCAGATATGCCAGGACAGTCCCCCACCTTGGGCCTCTGCCCCGATGATGCTGCATCCTGGGCCATGTCCTAGGATCCCAGTGTCAACCTTATGTGAGTTAATGCACAACAACTCAATAACTATGATGGGGGGGCCGTGAGTAGGTGTCCCCATATAATTAGAGGCAGGGTCTGGGTGGGCCACTCTGGTAAGTGGGCAGGGTCTGGGTGGGACTCCATGGTTACTGGGCAGGGCTGTGGGTGGGGTTAACCATGTCCCGGACTGAAATGTTGGTAAGTATCTTAAATGAGGAGCTGGAACGCATAAAGGGGGGTGAAAACCTCCAAAACCCAAAGGCGGACAGGAATAAAGTCAGAGATGAAGGCACAGAGATCTCACTGTTGGAGGAGCCGTATGAGCTCACCAGTCTCCACCCATAATCAAAAAAGTCCTTTTTGGGTGGAGTGATCCTTTAACATAGCTTTATATGGTAAATACAAATGGCAGCAGCCCCCGGCTCCCCTACAGGTCACAGACGTCTGCGCCTCCACAGAAGAGGCGACCCCTCCGGCAGTGGTGCAGCCTCAAACACGACGCATCCTCTTCTCTGAAGCGACGGCGTCTGATCAGAAGCGTTTACCTCCATTACGTTCTCTTACAATGCAGATGATCCAGAATAGATGACAAATTGTTTCTTTGTACCTGGCACAAGCTGAGCTGTTTTCCCCGGAACAAAGAGATGTGACATCTCTCCGGGCGCTCGTCAAACGCGTCTTTTTATGTCATTCCTTCGCCGCTGAAATAGCTCTCTTAATAGAACTCTTTCTTTATGCATTTAGTAACTGGCGGATCTCGGATAAAACATTTTTTAAAAAATTGCCGCTTTGTAATATTAAAGGCGATTAAAGAGATATAATTATCTATATAAAGATACACAGTATCTCACAAAAGTAAGTACACCCCTCACATTTTTGTAAATATTTTATTCTATATTTTCATGTGACAACACTGAAGAAATGACACTTTGCTACAATGTAAAGTAGTGAGTGTACAGCTTGTATAACAGTGTAAATTTGCTGTCCCCTCAAAATAACTCAACACACAGCCATTAATGTCTAAACCGCTGGCAACAAAAGTGAGTACACCCCTAAGTGAAAATGTCCAAATTGGGCCCAATTAGCCACTTTCCCTCTCCGGTGTCATGTGACTCGTTAGTGTGAATGGGGAGCAGGTGTGTTAAATTTGGTGTTATCGCTCTCACTCTTTTATACTGGTCACTGGAAGTTCAACATGGCACATCAGGGCAAAGAACTCTCTGAGGATCTGAAAAAAAATAATTGTTGCTCTACATAAAGATGACCTAGGCTATAAGAAGATTGCCAAGACCCTGAAACTGAGCTGCAGCACGGTGGCCGAGACCATACAGCGGTTTAACAGGACAGGTTCCACTCAGAACAGGCCTCGCCATGGTCCACCAAAGAAGTTGAGTGCACGTGCTCAGCGTCATATCCAGATGTTGTCTTTGGGAAATAGACGTATGAGTGCTGCCAGCATTGCTGCAGAGGTTGAAGGGGTGGGGGGGTCAGCCTGTCAGTGCTCAGACCATACGCCACACACTGCATCCAATTGGTCTGCATGGCTGTCATCCCAGAAGAAAACCTCATCTAAAGATGATGCACAAGAAAGCCTGCAAACAGTTTGCTGAAGACACGCAGACTAAGGACATGGATTACTGGAACCATGTCCGTTGGTCTGATCAGACCAAGATAAACTTATTTGGTTCAGATGGTGTCAAGCCTGTGTGGCGGCAACCAGATGAGGAGTACAAAGACTAGTGTGTCTTGCCTACAGTCAAGCATGGTGGTGGGAGTGTCATGGTCTGGGGCTGCATGAGTGCTGCCGGCACTGGGGAGCTACAGTTCATTGAGGGAACCATGAATGCCAACATGTACTGTGACATACTGAAGCAGAGCATGATCCCCTCCCTTCAGAAACTGGGCTGCAGGACAATATTCCAACATGATAACGACCCGAAACACACCTCCAAGACCACCACTGCCTTGCTAAAGAAGCTGAGGGTAAAGGTGATGGACTGGCCAAGCATGTCTCCAGACCTAAACCCTATTGAGCATCTGTGGGGCATCCTCAAATGGAAGATGGAGGAGCGCAAGGTCTCTAACATCCACCAGCTCTGTGATGTCGTCATGGAGGTGTGGAAGAGGACTCCAATGGCAACCTGTGAAGCTCTGGTGAACTTCATGCCCAAGAGGGTTAAGGCAGTGCTGGAAAATAATGGTGGCCACACAAAATATTGATACTTTGGGCCCAACTTTAGTTATTAATGAAAAGTGGTGTACTGCCACATAAGAGTATAGAGGTAAATTCCTACTCGGTTCACCACATCCCAAAAATATATTGAAAAAATAAAAAGAGGAACCCTGGGATTGTACGGGTGGGGGGGGGTAGGAAATGTTGGTTAACTAATAAATTGGGGGGAAGGAAAAACAATGTGGTGGGTAATGTGATTGGTGTAACAAATACCCAAAGGTAATAAAAAATCTATGCTTTATTTGAAATATACCAAAACAATATTTAAAACAGTATACAGTCCATACAAAATACCATATGAATGAGCATTCTAGTAGAAAGAAGCATACATATATGTGGTATATAGGAACCCAACATAAAATATTAAAAAAATGTGCGGGGTGTACTCACTTTTGTGAGATACTGTATTTGTGAAGGTGGTTGGTTATATTTGATATGAGTTAAATGTATCAAACAACAGAATATTTGATTTATATTAAGATTGCTTTCATAGCACAATTAGCTCAATACACTTCAAGGATAACTCCACTTTTGTAGTTAAGAAAATAGCAAAAATAAATAAATCAGTAAATAAAAATACTACTGCTACTATTATTAGTTTCAAAGACTTTTATTACATTTTAAAGAATACTGTCACAAAGACTGGACATTGCAACAGTGAAGATCGTAGCAAACAAATGCCGGGGATCCGAGGACCCCCTCAGTTATTATGGATAAATACACAGTTTGAAGCAAACTAGATAGCTGAGACATACATAAACTCAGCGTTGGGTGTCTATGGATCACCTAGGATGTTGCATTATAACCCAACCTTATGCAGAGTCCATCAGAAGAATGCGTCGACCTGTGGAAGCCTGGGTTAGTCGCAGTCAGTTAGGTCATGTCATTGTGAGGGCTGGGTGGGGGAAGGGGGGATATAATGGGAGATTCAAGATAAAGGTAGGGCGCAGGGCTCTCACTATTAGCGCACTAGCTCCTTCCAGTTTCAGGGTTATGGGGGTTATGTGGTTTTAGCATGGGTGAGTTTGATGGCCTCGGTTCTAAATTTATGAGGTGGTGAGGAGAGTGGTGCTGGGCCGGGGGAAAGGGAGGAAAGGGGAGTCTGACTCTATTTTCCCCTAATCACGTCCAATCCTTTTCCCCTTTTCCTCTTAACTTCCCAAAGATCAAGCTCACATTAACTGGTATAATTTTGTTTAACAATCTATGACCTTCCGCCGAATCTGTGAATTCTATCCAGCAGGCCCAGATTTTTACAGAATTTGTCTGGAGTCTCCCTGGCTTGGTGGACTAGATCCTCCATTTCAGCAGTTTTCTTAATCCATCGAAACCACTCCATTATTATAGGGGAATTATAGTCTCTCCAGTATAAAGGGATGCACATTTTGGCTGCATTAATTATGAGATTTTTTTATAGGCCGACTGAGGTATGGAAGTGTGGTGGAGTAGGTATTGCGCACGTGAGTAGTCCGGAGAATATGTCGTAATGCTTGAAGTTAGGCGATGAACCTCTTTCCAGAAAGGTTGTATCAATCCCACCATATGTGAAGTAGTGAGTCTATATCGGATTTGGATCTCCGGCACATATGTTCACAGTGGGGAAATATTTGTGCAGTCTATCTGGGGTTCTGTACGTAAATTTTAAACCCATTCTCTTGTGCCAACACATTCGTCAAACCTTTGTGTCTGTGTGTATAAGCGTTTTCCCAGTCCTCTGCCGAAAGGTCTAAAGCAAGGTCTCATTCCCACTGTTGGCTAGCTTTGTTAGTTTTGGGGTCAGACTCAGAGAACATGAGAGAATATAGGTCAGAGATCAGATGCCTTTGAGGTTCAGATCTGCAGCAAAGCGATTTAAAGGGGGTGCGGTCCCTGCACCAGATGGACAGGGGTTTGGAAGTGTTATACTTGCAGGTAAAAGTAAAATGGGATGGGGTGACCTGGGATTTGGGAAGCTAATGCGCTGTGAGTCAGAAATGTACCTCTGCCAAAACAATTTTCAGCCCGAATGGGGACATCGGGGTTTGGGTAGCAGGATGCGAGGTCAGAAATGCCAGGAGGGAACTCCAGGTTCTTGTTAAGGGTTAGAGGGCCGGGGCAGGATGAAAGATTTAGTCTCTCACATGCTGCCTGAAAGGCTTGTAAAGTAGGGCCGAATAGAGGACGGTTGGTGC
Source organism: Aquarana catesbeiana (assembly GCF_042186555.1). NCBI lineage: Eukaryota > Metazoa > Chordata > Amphibia > Anura > Ranidae > Aquarana > Aquarana catesbeiana. The sequence continues at coordinate 783,303,609 of NC_133325.1, read as the reverse complement.
AATCCTTCGGGAGAGATCTTATGCCCCGTACACACGATAGGATTTTTTAGAATGTGTGATAGGACCTTGTTGTCGGAAATTCCAACCGTGTGTGGGCTCCATCACACATTTTCCATAGGAATTTCCGAAACACAAAGTTTGAGAGCAGGCTATAAAATTTTCAGACAACAAAATCCGTTGTCGGAAATTCCGATCGTGTGTACACAAATCCGACGCACAAAGTGCCACGCATGCTCAGAATAAATTAAGAGACAAAAGCTATTGGCTACTGACCCGTTTATAGTCCCGACGTACGTGTTTTACGTCACCACGTTCAGAACGATCAGATTTTCAGACAACTTTGTGCGACTGTGTGTATGCAAGACAAGTTTGAGCCAACATCCATGGATTTTGTTGTCGGAATGTCGGATAAATGTCCGACCGTGTGTACAGGGTATTAGAGAGTGAATCCTTTATTCTCAACCAGGCTTTAGCACATTCGGCTGAATCGTTCCTCGTTTCTATATTTTTCTTTAAATATTCCGCTATTCTCCTTCAGAGAGCTCACAATCAGTTTTTTCTTCCTAAATTCAGCCATCAAAACCAACAATTTCTCCTCTTCTTTCTCAGTCTGTTTTAGTTTACCGACAATCCTCTTTCTAAAGGCAGACAGGGACTTATCTTTCATTGGGCCAGGCCCAGTATCTTCCACAGGCTAAGGCCTAGTCACAGGCCTATCCAGGGGGCCCCCACCTGGGTCTTCCCCAGGATCCAGCATTCCTCCTGGGGCAGAGCAGCAACTCTGGCCCCTGGTCTCTGGAAGCACAGGAGTTAAGGAACCAGCAACCTCACACCTCACTGTCAAGGAGCAGAATTACAGTTTCCCACCATCCCTGTGCTGGGTTCCCAGGTCTGCACACCTGCTGTGCTCATTATGAGGGGTTCCCACCATCTCTGTGCTGATTTCCCAGGTCTGCACACGTGCTGTGCCCCTTATGAGGGGTTACCACCATCCCTGTGCTGAGTTCCAGGGTTTGAAAACCTACTGTGCCCATTATGAGGGGTCCCACCATCCCTGTGCTGAGTTCCCGGGTCTACACACCTGCTGTGCCCATTATGAGGGGTTACCACCATCCCTGTGTTGAGTTCCTAACTGTGCACACCTGCTGTGCTCATTTGGAGGGGTTCCCTCCATCACAGGAACCACAAGAGCCTTCAGGATAAGCATACAGAGAGGCCAGGGGGCAGCCCAGGTGGTGGGTCCGAAATTTCATCGCGGGGCTGGCTGCCTACACCCAGAAGAGGTAATACCAAGATGGAGGTGTGGGACCCGCTGTGTATCAGAAGGACAACCCTGGATTTGCTGTGCAGGTGAATACATTTTTTGAAGAACAGAACACTACAGCACCACAGATACGTGGGAATAAAACATGGGGGGGCTACCCATTTAAACATCGCCAGCAGAAATGTTTGTATACATTGGTGCAATTGCATCGCTGGATTTAAAGTAAGGTATGTAATGAAATTGAAAGGTTTAATTTTAAAATGTTATTAGCATGTTGATTGGGGAGGCAAATGGGGAACCAAGAAAAGAAAAATAAAGGCTGATTAAGCCAGGGATAGGTGTCCCCATTGGAAGATGTCTCCTCTGCTCAAATTTAACTCTCCGTCATCTGCCACAAACTGAAATATTTAACTGATACATTGTCTAAGAATAATAGCGTCTTCTCTCTCTCTCTGTCCCTCTGTCTCTGTCATCCTGACAGAGTGTGATGTCAGAGCGACAGAAGACATTACAACTTCTCACTAAAAGCCTCCTAAGTAATCTGATTTGCACATGACCTTTGGTGAAAACGATGGCGTTTATAGATATTCCGCGGATAATGCAGAAAGATGCATCAGCCCCCCCCCCCTTCAGTACCTGTTCCGCCAATTATATACCGGTAATCACATCCTTTGCCATGCAAAGCCCCAGAAAAGCCAGCAAGGAAGGACTTGTCACTTGTTCGGGATTAGTGTTATTAGCAAGTCAGGATCTTTATTCAGGCGTGATTATTGCAGCGTTACTAATCGGAACACATGTCTGATAAGGTGTGATAAAATGCAAAAATGCCAGTTACAGTGTGACATGGTGACAATTCAGGTACATGAGGTTAAAAAAAAAAAAAAAAAAGAAAGAAAGAAAGGAAGTTGACTGTTCGCAATCTGTATTCATGCCATGCTTGTATTTTTCATTTTTTGAGGTTGAGCTTTTGGGACCTAAGTGACAAAACCCTAAAGTCAGGAGGAGAATATACCTCTTGTTGACTTCCTCCTGAAAATACTAGTTTCTTGGCTGTTATGTTGATACTGTGGCTTTCTTATAGCTAGTAGTAGTTAGTCACATTCGATAGACTTGCTCTGTAATGGCGAAGACCTTTTGTAGCTTCTCCAAGCTACCTCTTCAGTTCTATTGAGTGTAAAGAATAAACCTCAGAATTTATATCCACACAGGTCACCTTAATCCAATCACCATGGAAGGTGTCAAGGCAGATGTTGGTTGTTCAAGAAATAGATGGGAGGTTTAAACATTTGTGGAACCACCCCATTGTAATTGCATCAGCCAAATGTATGGTGGCAATATGTATGGAACAGATATTAATCCTTTGTGTTACATGGCTAAAGGTGTCAATTGTGGTCAAAATGTTGGGGTAGAGATGTTAAAGTGGTAGTAGTAGTCAGTCGTATTCAGCAGACCTGCTCTGTAATGATGAAGACCTTTAGTAGCTTCTTCAAGCCACCCATTCAGTTCTAATGAGTTTGAGGAACATACCCCAGAATTTATATCCACACAGGTCACCTTAATCCAATCACTATGGAAGGTGTCAAGGCAAATGTTGATTGTTCAAGAATAAGATGGGAGGTTTGAACATTTTTGGAGCCACCCCCATTGTAATTCATTCATCCAAACACATGGTGGCAATATGTATGGGACAGATGCTAATCCTTTCTTTTACATGGCTAAAGATGTCAATTGTGGTCAAATTTTGGGGATAGAGATGTTAAAGTGGAAGTAGTAGTTTGTCACATTCATAGTTACATAGTTAGTCAGGTTGAAAAAAGACACATCTAGTACAACCAACAAAAGGGAGGGAAAAATCATACAATCCCATATAAACAATCCTATACCCACCCACATCTGATGGACTTGTCCTGTAATGGTGAAGACATTTCATGGCTTCTCCAAGCCACTTTGTTTTTAGTTCTAATGACTGTGAGGAGCATACCCCCAGAATTGTTATCCATACAGGTCACCTTAATCCAATCACTATGGAATGTGTCAAGGCAGATGTTGATTTCGGAACCACCCCATTGTAATTGCATCATTCAAACACATGGTGGCAATATGTATAGGACAGATAATAATCCTTTGTGTTACATGGCTAAGGGTGTCAATTGTGGTCACATTTTGGGGATAGAGATGTTAAAGTGGAAGTAGTAGTTTGTCACATTCATAGGTACATAGTTAGTCAGGTTGAAAAAAGACACATCTAGTTCAACCAATAAAAGGGGGGGGGGGACATACAATCCCATATAAACAATCCTACACCCACCCACATTTGATGGACTTGTCCTGTAATCCTAAAGACCTTTTGTAGCTTCTCCAAGCCACCTCTTCAGTTCAAATAAGTGTGAGGAACATACCCCAGAATTTATATCCACACAGGTCATCTTAATCTGATCACTATGGAAGGTGTCAAGGCAGATGTTGATGGTTCAAGAATAAGATGGAAGAACTAAATGTTTTTGGAACCACTCCATTCTAATTGCATCATCCAAACACATGGTGGCAATATGTACGTCAATCATTCATTTTCCATAACCAAATGTGTCAATTGTGGTCAAATTGTCAGTAGAGATGTTAAAGTAGTAGTAGTTTGTCATATTCAATTAACTTATTCTGTCATAGCGAAGGCCTTTCGCAGGTTCCCCAAGCCACTTCTAATTAATGTAAGGAGGAGCATACCCCAACAAGAACAAAAGTTTGAAAGTTTTTTGAACCACCATATTCTAATTACATCATCCAAACACATGGGGGCAATATGTATGAGACCGATCTCAATCCTTTGTGTTACGTGGCTTAAAGTGTCAATTGTGGTCAAATTGTTGGGGTAGAGATGTTAAAGTGGTAGTAGTAGTTTTTCACATTGCATGGACTTGTTCCGTAATGGTGAAGACCTTTCGTAGCTTCTCCAAGCTACCTCTTCAGTTCCAGTGAGTGTCAAGCAACCACCCCAACATTTATATCCACACAGGTGACCTTAATCCAATCACCATGGCAGGTGTCAAGGTAGATGCTAATTGTCCAAGAAGAAGATGGGAGGTTTGGAAGTTTTTGGAACCACCCTGCTCTAATTGCATTATCCAAACACATGGTGGCAATATGTATGAGACAGATGTTAATTCTTTGGGTTACATGGCTTAACGTGTCAATTGTGGTCAAATTGTCAGGGTAGAGATGTTAAAATGGTTAATAGTGGTCGCGTTCAATGGACTTGTTTTGTAATTGTTCTGTAATGGTAAAGACTTTTTGTTGCCTCCCCAAGCCTTTTCTTCAGTTAATGAGTGTCAGGAACATACCCCAGCATTTACAGTATATCCATACAGGTCACCTTAATCCATGGCATTCATTTTAGCTAGCAGTACTTAGGCACATTCAATTGACTTGTTCTGTAATGGTTAAGACTTTTTGTAGCTTCTCCAAGCTTCAGTTCTAATAAGCGTCACCTTAATCCAAACACCAAGGCAGATGTTGATTGTCCAAGAAGAAGAAGAAGGAAGGTTTGAAGTTTTTGGAACTGCCTTGTTCTAATTGCATCTAAACACATGGTGGGAATATGTATGAGACAGATAATAATTCTTTGTGTTACATGGCTAAAAGAGTCAATTGTGGTCAAATTGTCAGGGTAGAGATGTTAATGGCTAATAATAGTCACATTTATTGGATTGGACTTGTTCTGTAATGGCGAAGACCTTTAGTAGCTCCTCCAAGCCATCTCTTCAGTTCAGTGTCAGGAACGTACCCCAGAATTTATATCCACACAGGTAGCCTTAAGCCAATCACCATGAAAGATGTCAAGGAAGGTGTCGATTGTCCAAGAACAAGATGGGAGATTTGACATTTTTTGGAACCAGCCTTTGCATTATCCAAACACATGGTACAATATGTATGAAAGAGATATTAATCCTTTGTGTTACAGAAGTGTTAATTGTGGTCAAATTGTTGGGGTAGAGATGTTAAAATGGCTAATAGTACTAGTCACATTTAATGGACTTGCCCAGCAATGGTGAAGACATTTTGTAGCATCTCCAAGCCACCTCTTCAGTTCCAATAAGTGTCAGGAAGACACCCCGATGTTTATATCCACACAGGTAACACTGACACCTTAGGCTTATTGTACACAGATGGCAAAAGGCTGAATATATGCTGGGTGTAAAATTTTGAGTATTCTCCTGTGCCCAGGGAGCCACAGGTGGGGCATACAGCCTGTCATGCACGTGAATGGCTTATGTGGCTCTACCCTTGTAAATACTGATGATCTGTTCTAGAGACTGCTCCACATTAGCCCCAGAGAGACTACCCCATATTGCTCCCAGAGAGAGAGTGAGACTGGTCCACATTGCCCCCAGAGAGAGACTGCTCCACATTGCCCCAAGAGAGAGACTGCTCCACATTGCCCCAAGAGCGATTGCTCCACATTGCCCCCAGAGAAACTGCTCCATGTTGCCCACAGAGAGACTACTCCACATTGCCCTAAGATGGTGACTGCTCCACATTGTCCCCAGAGAGACTACTCCATATTGCCCCCAGAGAGAGACTGCTCCATATTGCCCGCAGAGAGACTACTCCACATTGCCTTAAGAGAGTGACTGCTACACATTGCCCCCCAGAGAGACTACTCCACATTGCACCCAAAGACACTGCTTCAGCCTTCAGCTACTACTGTGATGAATAAGCCGGGCAAGCAGACATGGCTGGGCAACAGCAAGCAGAGTGACCGAGATTCAACGGATGACTTGATTCCCATGACCACAAGCCTCTCGGCTTCTTGTAATGGAAAGGGCAGATGCTGGGGAAAGGTGCATCAGGAGTGGCTTTTATTCACACGCCCGATGTTCACCATTATGTCACGCGCAGGCGTGCACACCCAGACGCCACCTGAGCAGTAGCATTCGACCGGCTCCAAAACTGCACATTCTGAGCCAACAGTAGACAGATTATTTCCGAGCACAATTTTCCCTGTCATGGACATTTACGAACAGGGAAAAAGTGCCCAATTTTTTCAAACTGCCTGTAAATGTGTGGATCATTGGCAACCCTGGTCTCGGCAATTGTGATTGTGGTGGTAACCACAGCATACCACTACCACCATCACTTCAGACCAAGCCTTCATTGGGAGTTTCCGACTCTATTCTTTGAATGTATGCCTAAAAATACACAGAGCTGCCTTAAGGCTGTACCCTACACAACACAAGTAAAGTGGCACTCTCACAAAATTCTCCCTCAGTCACAGAGGACAGACAGTCGGTTCAAAGTCTTGTATTCTCCAGCTAATGAGTATCTCTTTCAGTTGTTGATGGCCAAGCTGCAGTGATGTATAAAGATGAAACATTTCACTTTGCCAATTAACTAAAAATGGGGTGACAGCTAAAAAGCCTTCACTGATGCGCCAAGTGCATTTTGGGTCACAAATCGCCCTTTTCTCTTTTTGTTCCATCGTCTCAAGTTCTTTCGTCTTTGTGAAAGGCGTTTTGATGTCTAATGATGTCTTGGGACTGTGCGGCAGGACTACAAAAGATCTCCAAAAGCCTTTGCTGGGAAATTTCGAAATGTTAGACAAATCAGAAAGAAATACAAGGTGCATTGTGGGATAGTTGGCGACGTTTCTGCCATGTTGGAAAATTACTACATTCCTTTTCTATATGTTTTGAAAGCACACAAAAAACTGTAAGTTAGATATTAATATTACGTTCCTTCTTGGAGACCACTTTAACCATGACCATGAATTTTTGATGCTTTCACAGTTTCAAGCTCTTTGTTTGGAATAAATAATTGTTTTAACGAGCACTACATCACTGAAGAATAGAATTAGACTGACTTCAATCACTTTGTTTTTTTCAACAAAACAACTTACTGAAACAGTGGGTTGCAATCTTCAGTCACAGAATGGGACCAGCTAATGGCGCCCTTCCTTAAAGTTTACCTAACTTGGCCTTAAACTTTTGCATGGCAAAAACAGTGCTGAAGTGAAGCACCTTGTGGTGCCTTCAAGTACCTGAATTAAAAACAAAAATGGCAACCACATCAATTCACACACCTGAAGTGTTTCAACAATTGGTGTTATATGTAAAGCCATACTGCCCCACCAAGGTTTCGATGGAGGGTGACGTCCCTAACTCAAGTCTAATGCAGCTTTCGTCTTGGGACATATATTCTAATATAGTATGTGTTTTAGTCTAAAAATCTGTGCCCCTTTGGAGGCCTCTTTGATTGAAGGTCTGGGCTGCACATGGATGCTCCAATTCTCCAATGTCATCGTAAAGGCCACCTCTCTCATCAAAGGGAGAGACTGAGGGAACGAAATTGAGGAACACAGTCAACAACCATGTCAACTCACCCTAAAATCCAAGGAGTAACCCAGCATTTTACCCCTCTCAGTCTTCATGATGTATAAATCTCCCTGGACTCCTTTCATTCACCAAGGACCCGACCAGCCCACTTCCCTACACAGTTGCCAAAGGACCTGCATTTTGCAATACAGTCCTGTTCTGGTTACTATTTCGAAAAAGTACTATAGAATCCTTTTATTAAATACACTGGATAGAGTTGTGCTTTTGTTCTTTGTAAATATGTGACATGGCATGGTACTACGGCTTCACATCTGCATGCTCCATATTTGTGCTTATGGAACTTTAGGCAGAACCGAATACAACTTTATATGAAATAATTACAAACTACACAAAATTAGGCAATAAAATTGGCCGCAGCCCTTTACTATTGGTTTTCAAATTAAAATAAATAATTTGAATCCAATAACCATAAATCATTGAACAGGACTTGCATTAAACTTAAAAATTACTACTAATTTATCCAATAAAACATAATTCAGCCACTGGGGCTCGAGCTAAATAATTGAATCAATGATAACTAAATAAAATGTCCCTTTCTTTATTGAAGGGATGCAAACCACATAAAATGAGACAGAGGGAGGGAGGGCCGACAGAATTTGTTGATGTCGTCTTCTGTCAACTTTTGACTGATGCAGATTGTTCTGCTTTTATAGCCCAACTTGATGACACGCAGATGACTATTATTACCCGACATCCGTGAGAACAAGACCATTATATCTCAGGTAGGAAAGCAACTTCTACAGGGGGAAAGTAGGACCAAAACACCTCCAGACCTGCTACATTCACATGGGTGGGGGCACAGCAGCTTGTCTTTGTTCCCAACCATTTATTCTGTATGTATAGACTCTGCATAGTAGCTCTACTTTCTTTTTTACTGGGTTGAATTCCAAGTATATGTTATTATGTCCGCATGGACACTGCCACTTCTCTTGCATCATGGAACTGATTTCTGGCATCTGTTCTTATTTTCTAAGTGCACCGCACAACAGCAACTTCTCTTCAACATCCTTTCTTAACATGTCCCATTAAAAGTCCCATTAAATTTATTAGTCATACCCAGTTTTTTCATAGAGTATGCATTCCTTATCTGTTTTATCTTCCTTTGAACTCTAATGGTCTTTCATAGGATGCTACGGGTTTCTTAAGCTTAGGCTGATGACCTCCCATTTGATAGGGAGTGCACAGTTCTCATTACACCAATTATCTTTTTAACTGCCTGAAAAGTGGGTATTCTTGTCTCCACTGTAAGGGGGTATTCTTTCCAATAACCAAAAATTTAAGGGGCATCCTTCCCACTGACCATCAACATATGAAGAATTCTTCTCACTGACCACCAATGTAAGAGCCATTATTCCTAAGGATCATTTATATAAGGGACATTCTTCCAACTGATCACCAATGTATGTTAACTGATCACCAATGTAAGGAGCATTATTCCCACTGGCCAACAATGTATGGGGCATGCTTCCCATTGACCACCAATGTAAGGAGCATTCTTTCCACTGACCACCAATGCTTGCTGTTGACCACCAAATATAATAAGCATTCTTCCACTAAACATCAATGTAAGGAGCATTTGTTCAACTGATCACCAATGTAAGGATCATTCTTTGCAATAATCAGCAATATAAGGAGCATTCTTCCACTGACCACCACAATAAGTAGCATTCTTCACATTTACCACCAATGTACAGAGTATTCTTGCCTCTGACCCCCAATGTAAGGAGCATTTTTCCCATTGACTATTAATGTAAGAAGCATTCTTCACACTGACCCCCAATTTAAGGGGCATCCTTCCCACTGGCCATCGACATATGAAGAATTCTTCCCACTGACCACCAATGTAAGAGCCATTATTCCTAAGGATCACTTATATAAGGGACATTTTTCCAAATGATCACCAATGTATGTCAACTGATCACCAATGTAAGGGGCATTATTCCCACTGGCCAACAATGTATGGGGCATTCTTCCCACTGACCCCCAATGTAAGGAGCATTCTTCCCATTGATCCCCAATGTAAGGAGCATTCTTCACACTGACCCCCAATGTAAGGAGCATTCTTCCCACTGATCACCAATGTAAGGAGCATTCTTCACACTGACCCCCAATGTAAGGAGCATTCTTCGCACTGACCCCCAATGTAAGGAGCATTCTTCACACTGACCCCCAATGTAAGGAGCATTCTTCCCATTGACCATTAATGTAAGGAGCATTCTTCCACTGACCCCCAAAGTAAGAAGCATTCTTCACATTGACCACTAATTTAAGGAGCATTCTTCCCACTGACCCGCAATGTAAGGAGAATTCTTCCCACTGACACAATGTAAGGGACATTCTTCCTACTTACCACCAATGTAAGGAGCATTCATCCCACTGATCACCAATGTAATGGACATTCTTCTCACTGACCAACAATGTAAGAGACCTTCTTCCCACTGATCATCAATGTAAAAACCATTCTTCCCACTGACCACCAAATTAAAGTGTATTCTTCACACTGAACACCAATGTAAGCGCCATTATTTCCATTGACAACCAATGTAAGGGGGCATCCATCCCACTACCTTCCATTGAATTGGTTTTAGCAGGGGTTCCCTGAGGACCTGAAAATTATTTTACAGGTTCCTATGGGGTAGAAAGGTTGGGAATGACTCCCCTATGAACTATTCTCCCAAGCTGACATCCCTAGGGCAAGAAAAAAAAGGAAGAAATAGTGTGTGTGAGAGAGAGAGAGAGAGAGAGAGAGAGAGAGAGAGAGAAGGAGAGAGAGAGACAGAGAGAGAGAGAGAGAGAGACAGAGAGAGAGAGAGAAGGAGAGAGAGAGAGAGAGAAGGAGAGAGAGAGAGAGAGAGAGAGAGAGAAGGAGAGAGAGAGACAGACAGAAAAAGCGAGAGACAGAAATATAAAAAAGAGAGGAAATGAAGAGAAAGGCTATTATGACGACTTCTCTGCTCCCTGGCCCCTTTATTGAGAAGCCTCTTCATATTAGATCCCAGTCTAAGTAGTTGATTTGTCTTCTCCTACACAATTATGTCTTAGAAGTCAGGGATTTTGATGAACATATCCCGGCTGTCTTGCAGAATGTTTATCCGCATAACCGTGTTTATTATGTATATCCACTGCCGCATTATAAAGTGCGCTGATACCGCTCAATATCTGCTACGCTGGCAATAACAGAGTTAAGGTCTCGCTAATAAATCACTCTGTCTCCTAGCCATCCCTGGCTGCACGAGGAGACGCCACGATGATGGACACAATCTCAGCGCATAAATCACACGTCAGATCTCCCCGGTCCTGCACAGAGGACGTCATTGAGAAGAGCAAAAGTTTGGTTAGAAAGTCTGCGAAAAAAACGTGAGCAGCAGGAAAAGTTCTGGAGGCTGAGAGGAGTTTGAGTTAGCCGCAACCGCATAAAGGAAAACGCCCCCCCCTATTGTAAAATACCGCGGATGATCGTTTTTCTTGGTGACAAATCCAAGCTGTTTTCACTCTGAGGCCCAATAATGCTCAGCAGCAAAAAAATACAATATCTCTTAGAAAAAAAAAAAACCCCAGGAGTGTTTTCCTTGTGTGTAAACCAAATACGAGAAACAAAATAAATGAACAGAGTTATATAATTCTCTATAGTGCAAATTTTCGAGACTCAACTGAATACCATGATTGCACATTGTGAAGAAGAGCAGCAAAGAAAAAATATTAAAAGTGCTCAGTCCAAAGTATTGTGCAATACAATACAATACAATAAAATAAATAAAATAGATTATAGTATATTAAATGAAAATTAAAAAGGAAAATATATTAAAGTGGAGTTCCACCCAAAAAAAAAAAAAAATCATTAATGTGTATGAAATAAATAAAAAAAAAAAAACATTTGGAGAATTTTTTTTTTTTACTTACCTTTTTATGCCTGTTGCTATGTGGTCCCTCGAAATCTGCCTCCTTCAGCGCCTGGGCTCCTGACGTCACTTCCCTCGGCGCAGGAAGGAAGATCACCTCTGCCCCTTCCCTCTAGGCAATCATCTGGGACACGTCACAGGTCACAGACGATTGCGAGGCCAGTCACAGGGCGCGCGGCTCGCGCATGCGCAGTGGGTGCTACGGTTACAATGCCGTCGCCGCCGAGCGGAGGGGGAGACGGTCGGGGCTTCGATCTCCCCCGCATGGCTGGACCCTGGGACAGGTAAGTGTCCGACTATTAAAAGTCAGCAGCTGCAGTATTTGTAGCTGCTGACTTTTATTTTTTTTTATTTTTTTAAGCGGAACTCCGCTTTAAAAATTAAATTAAATTAAATTATAATAAAATAAAATTAAATATAATACAATAAAATAGGAATTTTTAGTTGCACATTAATGGATGGTTAAAGTGAACACATCACTTAAAATATTCATTTTATACCATATCATATCATAAAATATTTCTATTGGGCAGCAGTAAAATACATACGGAAATTCAGTTTAGAAACACATGAAGTTTAAAGCTGACCTCCGGCCTTCCCTTCAGTCTTGCACAGTTGTAGCGGCTCCTCTCCTGGACTGAAACGGCTTCCTCTGATTTCACTGCACACTGTGAGCTTCTCACCATGTGCATTAGAAGATGCAGCAAGTCAGATAGGACCCACCTCATTTCCTAGCTGAAGGAGCATCATCTATTGCTTTCCACCCCAATCTTGACTGTCCCTGCCCCATTCATTCATCTCGGCATTGCCAAAACTTTACACCGAGCGGCATGTGCTCATTATTTCTCTTCTGCATTAAAAATCACTTCCTAAAGTCCCGTTTTAAGTGAATCTTGTGTAATAGATAAGTGAATCTTGTGTAATAGATAAGTGAATCTGGGGTAAAAATTAAAGAGGAGGCCCAGCCCCCCACCCCACGAAAAATTCAAAGTCAGCAGTTACAAATACGGCAGCTGCTGACTTCTAATATATGGACACTTACCTGTCCAGGGAGCCCGCGATGTCGGCACCCCATCATCTTCGGATCTGTTGTCAGGTGCAGCCGCCGCCATTTCTGGCAAGGGAACCCGATAGTGAAGCCTTTTCGGCTTCACAGCCGGTTCCCTACTGCACATGCACTAATCGCGCTGCTCTTTCTTATTGGTCCGGCGAGGGGAGGAAGGATGAGGGGGGCGAATTTCCAAGAGACCGGGTCGCGGCCCCCGTCTCTAGGAAGTGGGGAACGGTATCTGTTAAAAACGGGCACCTATCCAATCCTCCCCCCTGAAATGTGGCGAATGTGGCACCGGAGGGGAGGAGACGGATAAGCGTAAGTTCCACTTTTGAGTGGAACTTCGCTTTAAGTAAATCTTGGGCAAACATTGGGTGAATGTTGGGTGAAAGTGAAGTGAATCTTAGGCAAAAATTTGCTGAATCTTGGGTAAAGATTAGGTGAATCTTGGGTGAAGAATAGGTAAATTTTGCGTAAAAGTTAAGTGAATCTTGGGTAAACAGTAAGTAAATCTTGGGGAAACATTAGGTGAATCATGGGGGAAAGTTAAGTGAATCTTATGGGGCGTACACACGGTCGGACTTTTCGTCTACAAAAGTCCAACGGACGCCGACGGACTAAAGCTGGCTGGTAATCCGATCGTGTGTGGGCTTCTCCGGACTTTCAGCAGACTTTTTCAGCCTCAAATCCGACGGACTTTAGATTTGAAACATGCTTCAAATCTTTACGTCGTAACTACGACGGACCCCGAAATCCGCTCGTCTGTGTGCTAGTCCGACGGACAAAAACCCACGCTAGGGCAGCTATTGGCTACTGGCTATGAACTTCCTTATTTTAGTCCGGTGTACGTCATCACGTACGAATCCGTCGGACTTTTGTGTGGTCGTGTGTAGGCAAGTCAGTTCGTTAGAAAGTCTGCTGCAAGTCCGCCGAAAGTCCGCCGGAAGTCTGTCGGACAGGCTGTCGGACTTTTGTAGACGAAAAGTCCGACCGTGTGTACGCCCCATTAGGCAAAAATTAGCTGAATCTTGGGGAAAGATTAGGTGAATCTTGGGTGAAGAATAGGTAAATCTTGCGTAAAAGTTAAATGAATCTTGGGTGAAGATTAGGTGAATCTTATGTGAAAGTTAAGTGAATCTTGGGCAAAAATTAGCTGAATCTTGGGTGAAAGTTAGGTGAATCTTGAGTGAAATTTAAGTAATTCTTGGGGTAAAAATCTGTGAATTTTGGGTGAAAAGTAAGTACATTTTTGGGTAAAAACATTAATAAATAGACCCGCTTAAACTTGTTTTAGACACACTCAAAAGACAAAATGTGCAGGTGCAATTTTTCAGGGCTGTAGGGAATTTGCATGCTCACTGCACATAATCTACTGCAGTTCCATCCAACACTGGCCAGCCTTCCATCCAAAAATCATTAATAAGAAACTTGCCTGAGCTGCTGGCCATTGGTTTGCAACCTGCAGTTCCAGGCTGGCCGCAGCTCCCAATCGGAGCAGCAATCTCCATTGGACATAATATGATTCCAGCTGATTTGTAATTCAAGGTGGTTCTTCCATTAGACATAATTCTCTGCATTATAAACTGTAATTAGCATTCCGCATAGGACATCAAGAGGCGCTCAGAGTGGTGCTCGTGTTCCTCACCGAGCTCGGTGGCTGACATGTCCAATCTCTGATGTGGTCGGCACAGTTGGCAGAAAGAGCCTGGCACATGTCAGTAATTGGTTAATCAGCCTGTTTGATCCATTAGCGTTCTGTGTGGGGAGGTTTGCCATCAGGTGATAAAAGTTAAAAGCAGACAAGCGGATGGAAGTACACCGGAGCAACTGGAAATGAACCACTCAGTAGCAGAACGGTTTGTCTTTGGGTTACTCCGTCCCTCCAACCAAATTTTTATATTCTTTCCTATACTCCCTTACAGAAAAATGGACACAGATCAGGCTGTTTGGCAGCCTGTCAGCCTTGTTACTTGTTAATGTTGCAGTCTGATTACTAGGGAAAGGAAACTGAGGAAATGCTTCCTCCTGCCTGCAGCAGACTGATGACATCACCTCAGCCTAGGCAAAGAGACTTTACTGGAGGTCAATAATAGAAGGAACTTTTTTTTTTTTCTCTCTTTTTTTAATATATAAAGGTGATACTATGAAGGTGAAGGAAAGGAAATGAAAGTAAAAGGGAAAAAAAAGAAAATGAAAGGCGAGCAAGGGAAAGGGAAAAAAAGGAATGAAAATTAATGAAAGAGGAAAGGGAAAGCGGAAGGGAAAGGAAAGGAAAGGAAAGGAAAGGAAAGGAAAGGAAAGGAAAGGAAAGGAAAGGAGAAATAGAAAAAGGAAAGAAAATGAAAGGAAAGCAAAGGAAAGAGGAAAGGGAAAGGACAAGGGAAAGGAAAGGAGAGATAAGAAAAGTGAAGGGAAATGAAAAGGAAAGGAAATGGAAGGAAAGGAAAGGGAGGAAGGGGTAAAAAACAGTATTGAAAGGAAGGGAAAGCCAAAAAAAAAAGATAGATTGAGAAAAGAAAGGAGGGAAAGGGAGAAAGTGAAAGGAAACAAAAAGGAAATTGAAGGAAAGAGAAAAAAAGAAAACGAAAAGCAAGCAAGGGAAAGGAAACAAAAGGAAAGAAAATTAAAGGAAAGCAAAGGAAAGAGGAAAGAGAAACAGAAAAGACAAGGGAAAGGAAAAGGAAAGGAGAGATAAGAAAAGTGAAGGGAAATGAAAAGGAAAGGAAATGGATGGGAAGGGGAGGGAGGGAGGGGAAAAGAACAGTATTGAAAGGAAGGGAAAGCAAAAAAACTAAAAAAAGATAGGTTGGGAAAAGAAAGGAAGGAAAGGGAAAAGGAAAAGAAAGGAAAGGGTAAGGACAAGGGAAAGGGAAAAGAAAGGAAAGGGTAAGGACAAGGGAAAGGGAAGGGACGTGGAAAGGGGAATAAAACAACAGGAAAGCAAAAGAAAGAGGAAAATGGAAGGAAAAGGAAAGGAAAATGAAAGGAAATTAAAAGGGAAAGGACAAGAGTAAGGGAATAGAAAAGGAAAGGGAAAGGAAGCGAAAGGAAAGGAAAGGAAAGGAAAGGAAAGGAAAGGAAAGGAAAGGAAAGGAAAGGAAAGATAGGAAAATGAAGGGAAATGAAAACGAAAAGAAAAGGAAATTGAAGGGAAGGAAAGGGAGGAAGGGGAAAAGAACAGTATTGAAAGGAAGGAAAAGCAAATAAAAAGATAGATTGGGAAAATAAAGGAGGGAAAGGGAAAGGGAAAGGGAAAGGAAAGGAAAGGAAAGGAAAGGAAAGGAAAGGAAAGGAAAAAAAAAGAAAATTTGAAGGCAAGCAAGGGAAAGGAAAGGATGGATTAGGAAAAGAAAAAAGAGAAAAGGAAAGGGGAAGGAAAGGAAGTTAAAAAGGGGAGAGAAAAGAAAACAAACGGGAAGGAATAGGATGGATAATAGGGAAGTAAGGGAATGGAAACAAAGAAACAAAAGAGAGTAAACGGAAGAAAAGGAAAATGTAATGAATGAAAAGGAAGGAGAAGGAAAATTAAGGGAAAGAGCAATTAAAAGAAGAGAAAGGAAGTAAAGGAAAGGGAAGAAAAGGTATGGAAAGTTGCAGTTGTTAGGTGTATAATAACTCATTGTCATACAAGCATATACACTGAAGGATTCCACATGGCATCGCTTAAAAATACATTTAAATATTTTGTTGTAATATTATAGCCAACAAGAGTAACAGAATTTCCATTTTCCGTATTTCATCTCTGCTGACATCCTTGGCTTTGACAGAAGTCAGAATCCATATCACCCTGTAAGCCAACATCTTCCTCAATATTTCATGAACTCCGAGGTTATTAGACCAGCTCTCAGGTTAACTCTCCCTAATTTGAAATCTTCCGACTGTCCACCTTTTCGCAAACTTAAAAAAAAAAAAAAAAAAAAAAAAAAAAGAAATCTCAAGAAAAGCTCTTATTTCCATTTCCCCCGGCACCAGCTCCACCGTCATATTTAATATGAAAAGCAGCTGAAGCTTGACCTATCTCATTATGGAAGCTGAGCTTCTATTTTCCTTGTCCAGAGCCCTCTCTACCTATGATACTCTGAAGAGAAGCAATCGCCATACTCAGGACGCAGAGCCTCAAATTTCTGCACATGTATCTGACTGTTGGAGGCACCCAGAGACCCCATTATTTCACAGACAGGAGTGTAGTCTTTCAAATAATATTATTTCTTTACTTTTTGAAAGCTGATGTTTTATTTACTTTTTAATATATATTTTGCCATCCCTGGCCGCTCTTTTACCCTTCAACAACACGCTATTGAATTTTTTAGAATACATTTTCATTACATATCATATTTTAAGCCCAAAGACATTATCATTGGGTAAATTGCGTTCTTCTCTATGCAATGCAGGCAGATCACGGCTGGTGGGAGGGGCTGGCAGGGTGCTGTACATAGCTTTATGAGAACACCACATCCTCTCAAGAGCCCTGATGTAATCAGTGGGGCTGGCTCTTGGAAGGAGTCATGAGAATATCAAAAATGCCTTGATAGGTGGATAACCAATCTGGAGGAGTGGGCGTTCTTAATCAGGTACATTTAAATACATCCTGCCCTAGGTAACACCCACATGGGATGCTGAGCCTCCATGATTGAAAGAGCTAAAATCCAATGAATGACAGCAGCGGGCAAGGGACAAGTTAGGCTAGGGACGCTGATTGCTGCAACTTCTAATGTACACTGTGAGAAGCCCACAGTGTGCAGTAAAATCAGAGTAAGCCAGGTCAATGCAGGAGAGGAGCCGGTACAACTGTGCAAGGCTGAAGGGAAGGCTGGAGTTCAGCTTTATTAAGAGTTATTGTGTGTTCAAAAAAAAAAAAAAATGACAGGCAGAGCTGGTGGAAGGAATGTTTCTCTATTTGCTCTTATAGAAATGGCGCTGCAAATGTCACACTTCCAGAGGTGTCTGTAACTTAATTAATCTGTATTGCAAGCTAAGCCTTCGCCGCTCACCACATGAGAAGTTTTACAGCTGCTGGATCAGCGCTGGCAGACAGAAAGTGTTGCAGAAAAGCAGATTTTTACCAAACTCACTTCACGCTGAAGTTTTACAACCAAAGCCGGCTCGCTGTGGACGCAGGAGGGCCTTAAAGGGAGTTCGGTTTAATGGTATGTACGGGTTTAGATTTTCGGTGATATCTGATCTGAAACATAATACTAAAAGAAAATGGGGAACGTGGAATAGCCCTGGTGGGGATATAGTTTGTCGTGTATAATTGAGCCAGGAGGAGCACCAGACAAATGTAGGGGGAAGCGCTGGACAGGGATCTTCAAACAATACAAATAGAAGTACGTAACTCAGCCCAGTGGCTTAGCTTTGGATGTTCTTTAGAAAAAAAAGGGGCCCCTACCAAAGGCCAGAGGACACCTGGATTGAGTCATCGATGGATAATTGAGCCAGGAGGAGCACCAGACAAATGTAGGGTGAGGCACTGGACAAGGATTTTCAACCAATACAAATGGAAGTCTGAAGCTCAGCCCAATGACTTAGTTTGGATGTTCTTTTGCAAAAAGGGGCCCATCCCAAAGGCCATTGGACACCTGATTGAGTTATCTATGGATGATTGAGCCAGGAGGAGCACCGGACAAATGTAGGAGTGAGGCACTGGACAAGGAACTCTAACCAATACAAATAGAAGTCCATAGCTCAACCCATTGTCTTAGGTTTAGATGCTCTCCAAAAAGGGCTGAAGTCCCCCGAATTGAGTCATCTAGGTACAACTGAGCCAGAAGGAGCACCGGACAAATCTAGGGTGAGGCACTGGACAAGGATCTCCAACTGATGCAAATAGAAGTCTGTAGCTCAACCCAGTGGCTTAGATTTGGATGTGCTTCAGAAAAAGGGGCCCTTTATAAGGGGCAGAGGTCACCCAAATTGAGTCATCTGTGGATACTTGAGCCAGGAGGAGCACCGTATGAATGTATGGGCAACACGCTTGACAAGGATCGCCAACCAATATTAAAAGAAGTCTATAGTTCAGCCCACTGGCTTAGGTTTAGATGCTCTCAAGAATTAGGGGGCTACACTTAAAGGGTAGAAATCCCCTGAATTAAGTAATCTATGGACAACTGAACCAGGAAGAGCATCAGACAAATGTAGGGATAAGGCATTGGAAAAGGATCTCCAGCTAATAGAAAAGAAGTTCTTAACTCAGCCCAATGGCTTAGGTTTGGATGCTCTCCAGAAAAAGACGCCCCACCCAAAGAACAGAAGTAATCTGAATTGAGTCATCTTTATACAACTGAGCCAAGAGGAGCACCAGAGAAATGCGGGGATGAACCTGGACAAGGATCTCCAACCAATACAAATAGAAGTCCAAAGCTCAGCCCAATGGCTTTGGTTCTGATACTCTCCAGAAAAAGGGGCCCTTTCCAAAGGGCAGAGGTCACCCGAATTGAGTCATCTGTGCATACTTGAGCCAGGATGAGCACCGGACATATGTAGGGGCAAGGCGCTGAATAAGGATCTACAACTGATGCAAATAGAAGTCTATAGCTCAGCCCAATGGCTTAGGTTTGGACACTCTCCAGAAAAAGGGGGCTCATTCTAAAGGGCAGATATCACCTGAATTGAGTCATCTATGTACAATTGAGCTAGAAGGACCACCAAACAAATGTAAAGGTGAGGTGGTGGACAAATATTCCAAACTGATTGTTTGTACACTCTCCAGAAACAGAGGGTCCCACCCATAGGGCAGAAGTCACTGTCTGGAAAAAAGGGCCTTTTTCAAAGGGCAGAGGATACCCAAATTGAGTCATCTATGGATAATTGAGCCAAGAGGAGCACTGGACAAATACAGGGGTGAGGCACTGGACAAGGATCTACAACTGACATAAATAGAAGTACATAGCTCAGCCCAATGTTTTAAGTTTGGACACTCTCCAGAAAAAAGGGGGGCAAATTCTAAAGGGCAGATATCACCTGAATTGAGTCGCCTGTGTATAATTGAGCTAGACGGAACACCTAGCAAATGTAAGGGTGAGGTGCTGGACAAATATCTCAAACTGATACAAAAGAAGTCCTTAGCTCAGCCCATTGACTTAGGTTTGGATGCTCTCCAGAAAAAAGGGGCCCCGCCCAAAGGAAAGAGGTAATCGAAATTGAGTCATCTATGTCAAGTCTTTATAAAATATCCAAGAATATACACTACACAAATGAAAAGCCCAGTTGACGCATTTGAGCTGTAACCATATTGCAGACACAACTACACAAGAAACACAACAACACAAGAAATTAAAGAAAAAAAAAAAAATTTTGGATACAATTTGAAGGACACAGTGATAACTTTGGCATGACCCTGCCAGTGACAAATCTATTATTTAGCAATAAAGCGGAATAGAATGAGCAGAATGTGAGCGCCCGCAAAAATGTTTTTTCTATCACAGTTATGTGAATCCATAATGGTATTGACATCAAATATCAATGGCATAAATAATGTATTCATTATACTGTAATGAATCTGCATAATAAAAACGCAACATAAATTATTCACGGGCCATTCTTGCAGCGGCGACACAAGAGAGCCGCGGCCAATAAACTCACAGGTCGTATTTGCACGCCGCTATGCACAGGCCCATCCGAGTTTTATTGCTGTCGGTTCTGTAAAAGCTTAGGGCCTTTACTATATGAGTGTTAGAGGAAACTGAGGAAAATATGGGGGGGGGGGGGAGACATTGCTTACCTCTCTCTGAAAATGATATCTGCCATGGACACTGACCATTTAAGACATGCAAATCAGGGAAGTCTATGGGAAGCCTGGGATGATGTACAGAAACAACTTGATGAAATTAAGTTAAGTTCACATCAAAAGCCCCCCTTCATGTCAAAGGTTCCATCTTCGTGTCAGAGGCCCCTCATCCTGCCAGAGGTCCTCCCATTACTTAAGAATCCCCCTTCATGTTAGAGGCCCCCTATGACATCAGAGGCCCCTCATCACATCAGAGATCCCCCCTCACATCAGAGGTCCCCCGTCATGTCAGAGATCCCCCCCATTACTTTAGAATTCCCCTTCATGTTAGAGGCCCCCTATGACATCAGAGGTCCCCTCATCACATCAGAGATCCCCCTTGACATCAGAGGTCCCTCATCATGTCAGAGATACCCCCATTACATCAGAATTCCCCTTCATGTTAGAGGCCCACTATGACATCAGAGGTCCCTCTATTACATCAGAGTCCACTTTCACATCAGAGACCCCCCCCAATCACATCAGAGTCCTCCCTATGCATCCAAGGCCCCCACTATACATGAAAGCCCCCACCATCACCATGGAGTCCCCCAATCACTGAGTTCTCCCACCACATCAGGATCTCCTCTTTACAGAGCCCCCCTATAATGGAACCTCCCCAATCACAGGGTTACTCCATCACAGAGTGCCCCACCTATCTGCTCGTCACACAGTCCTTCCATCACACAGCCCCTGGTCATACAGTGCCCCCATCATAGAAAGCCCATTTGAATAGTCCCCCATCACAGAGCCCGCCAACCACAGAGTCCTCCATTACAGAGCCCTCATCCACACAGTTCCCCATCACAGAGCTCCCCAACCATACAGTCCCCATACCAGAGCCCCCCCCAACCACACAGTCCCCATAACAGAGCCCCCCAACCACACAGTCCCCATTACAGGGTCCCCTAATCACACACTCCCCCATCACAGAGTCCTTCAATAACAAAGTCCCCCTTTACAGAGCCTCCCAACCACACAGTCCCCACATCACATCAGAGCCCTAACGTTTTGTGCCAGTAGTGTGGCAAAAGGCAGGTCTAGAGGAGACTAACCTCTGTCATCCACTGAATGCTGGGGGGGTGGGGGGGTCATTTTAGACCACCTGCCCTGTATAGGCTGCCAACATCATAGCAACAAATGACGCAGAGCTTTCCATCACCTTAGAGTGTCATTGGTTGTTGTTGGTGGCCAGCCCGTCTGCACCGTGGCAATTCATGATGCTCATCCAGGTCAAATCAGGTCCCATGCTCATGGAATCCTGGGGGAACCCAACCAGAGCCCCAGGGAACTGCATCACCCCAGCTGAGAAACACTGCTGTAGGTACAAGAGAGTGGCACATAGAGAATGGCCCTGGGGGGGGGGGGTGTTATTTTAGGCCACCTGCCCTGTATAGACTACCAACATAAAAGCAATAAATGACACTGAGCTTTCCACCACCTTAGAGTGTCATTGGTTGTTATTGGGCTGGTGGCCAGCCCGTCTGCACCATGGCAATTCATGATGCTCATCCAGGTCAAATCAGGTCCCATGCTCGTGGCATCCTGGGGGAACCCAACCAGAGCCCCAGGGTACTGCGTCACTGAGAAACACTGCTGTAGGTACAAGAGGGTGGCACAATGAGAGTGGCCCTCGGTGTGGGGGGGGGGTATTTTAGGCCACCTGCCCTGTATAGACTGCCAACATCATAGCAACAAATGACGTTGAGCTTTCCACCTTAGAGTGTCATTGTTTGTTATTTGGGGCTGGTGGCCAGCCCGTCTGCACCATGGCAATTCATGATGCTCATCCAGGTCAAATCAGGTCCCATACTCGTGGAACCCTGGAGGAACCCAACCAGAGCCCCAGGGAACTGAGTCACTGACCAATACTGCTGTAGATAGAAGAGGGTGGCACAATGAGAGCAGCCGGGGGGGGGGGGCATTTGACTATACCACCTTAACCCTTCCCAAAAAATCCATTAAAATGAACAACCATCAATGCAGAAGACATCATATTAATTAGCGGTGTGATGGAGCACACTGCCTCCCCTCTCCGACAGATAGCACATCAGGTACCAAAGCAATATTGTTTCAGCAGAGATCTTCTATTTAATGAGCCTAAATGTGGTTAATTGCTATGTATTCCGTACACAAAACAAGATTATCCTTTAATTAAATGTAATTTTTCCTTAGCGAAAGCACATGGTGTTATTTAGTCTCTCACGTTCGTTGTGCGCTTTTTTCGTCCCCGCTTCCTTTTAAACATCGTCCCTTTAATAATGTTTTTCCCTGCTGCTGTTTTCAACAATTTAAATACTAAGTGATCCACCAGCAATTATTGTGATTTTTAATTAAACATTGGCACATTCCTCATAAACCGGGCACTTTTGTGCGTGCGTGCGCTTTTTTTTTATTTTTTATTTTTAAACACTTATTAAAGGCAGACTAAAGATCTGTAAATCCCGCTCTTGAAAGGGCTGACGTGATTGCAGTGCCTTTTATGGGAGAGAGAAAAAGCCGAGATATTGTTTCCCTTTCTTTTTACACATATTGTACGTATGGCTTTCTGTAGAGAGCACTGAATAGTTCTGAATAGATAACGTAGATAGATAGATAGATAGATAGATAGATAGATAGATAGATAGATAGATAGATAGATAGATAGATAGATAGATAGATAGATAGATAGATAGATAGATAGATAGATAGATAGATAGATAGATAGAGCGATATAGACATATATAGACATAGAGAGATAGATAGTGCTGCCTCCAGATTCACGGAAATGTGATTAGCGTCCCTGCTTAATGACTGCTCAGAAAAAACTCACATGGCTTTATAGAGAGTCTATGGCAGGGGTCAGCAACCTCTTTCACATTAGACAACCAGTGTGTCAGTAAGCAATACTACGCTAGAGACCTAAGACAAGCCTCAAATTCTGCACCTTCACACCTCAGATCACCCCGATTCCCGCACCTTCACACCTCAGGTAAAAACAAATTTCTGCACTTTCACCTCTTAGATCATCCTTAATTCCTCCACCTTCACACCTCAGATCACCCCAATTCCTGTACCTTTGTTACTTAGATCAGCCCCAATTCCTCCACCCTTACAACTCAGATCACCCCAATTTCTACACCTTCACACCTCAGATCACCCCAAGTCCTGCCCCTTTACACCACAGATCACCCCAATTCCTGCCCCTTCACACCTCAGATCACCCCAATTCTTGCACCTTCACACCTCAGATCACCCCAATTCCTGCACCTTCACACCTCAGATCACCCCAATTCCTGTCCCTTCACACCACAGATTACCCAAATTCTTGCACCTTCACAACTCAGATCACCCCAATTCTTGTACCTTCACACCTCAGATCACCCCAATACCTGCATCTTCATACCTCAGATCACCCCTATTCCTGCACCTTCACACATCAGATCACCCCCAATTCCTGCCCCTTCACACCTCAGATCACCTCAATTCCTGCACCTTCATACTTCAGATCACCCCAATTCCTGCACCTTCATACTTCAGATCACCCCAATTCCTGCACCTTCATACTTCAGATCACCCCAATTCCTGCACCTTCATACTTCAGATCACCCCAATTCCTGCACCTTCATACCTCAGATCACCCCAATTCCTTCACCTTCACAACTCAGATCACCCCTATTTCTGCACCTTCATACCTCAGATCACCCCAATTCCTACACCTACATAACTTAGATCATCCCCAATTCCTCCACCTTTACAACTCAGATCACCCCAATTCCTGCCCCTTCACACCACAGATTACCCCAATTCCTGCACCTTCACACCTCAGATCACCCCAATTCCTGCACCTTCACACCTCAGATCACCCCAAATCCTGCACCTTCACACCTCAGATCACCCCAATTCCTGCATCTTCACACCTCAGATCACCCCAATTCCTGCACCTTCACACCTCAGATCACCCCAATTCCTGCATCTTCACACCTCAGATCACCCCAAATCCTGCATCTTCACACCTCAGATCACCCCAATTCCTGCATCTTCACAACTCAGATCACCCCAATTCCTGCATCTTCACAACTCAGATCACCCCAATTCCTGCATCTTCACACCTCAGATCACCCCAATTCCTGCATCTTCACAACTCAGATCACCCCAATTCCTGCATCTTCACACCTCAGATCACCCCAATTCCTGCACCTTCACACCTCAGATCACCCCAATTCCTGCACCTTCACAACTCAGATCACACCAATTCCTGCACCTTCACAACTCAGATCACCCCAATTCCTGCACAGTATGCTGGCAGGGTACAGGCTTTCCTACTCAGGCTGCGGCTGCTTTTTAAAGAAAAACAGATGTGAGACTCTGTGCACCTTTTTGTTTTAATGCTCCTGGAATGTATTTAGGTGATTTAAACTGAACATTTATGTGGGCTTTGATTATAAATGGTGTCATCCATCTGACAATGCTGTTTTAATCTCAGGACTGGATGGAAAGAAATCCAAATCCTTTGGCAGGTAAAATAGTTCCTATATACACTATATTGTCAAAAGTATTGGGACGCCTGCCTTTACACGCACATGAACTTTAATCACATCCCAGTCTTAGTCTGTAGGGTTCAATATTGAGTTGGCCCACCCTTTGCAGCTATAACAGCTTCAACTCTTCTGAGAAGGATGTCCACAAGGTTTAGGAGTGTGTCTATGGGAATGTTTGACCATTCTTCCAGAAGGACATTTGTGAGGTCAGGCACTAATTTTGGATGAGAAGGCCTGGCTCACAGTCTCTGCTCTAATTTATCCCAAAGGTGTTCTATCAGGTTGAGGTACAGGCCAGTCAAGTTCCTCCACCCCAAACTCGCTCATACATGTGTTTATGGACCTTGTTTGTGCACTGGTCCAAATCATTTGGTGGAGGGGGGATTATGGTGTGGGGTTGTTTATCAGGGGTTGGGCTTGGCCCCTTACTTCCAGTGAAAGGAATTCTTAAAGGTGACAGCATACATAGACATTTTGGACAATTTCATGCTCCCAACTTTGTGGGAACAGTTTGGGGATGGCCCCTTCCTGTTCCAACATGACTGCGCACCAGTGCACAAAGCAAGGTCCATAAAGACATGGATGAGCGAGTTGGGGTGGAGGAACTTGACTGTCCTGACCTCAGCCCCATACCTTTGAGATGAATTAGAGTGGAGACTGCGAGCCAGGCCTTCATGTCCAACTTCAGTGCCTGACCTCACAAATGCGCTTCTGGAAGAATGGTCAAACATTCCCATAGACCAGTGATAGCGAACCTTGGCACCCCAGATGTTTTGGAACTACATTTCCCATGATGCTCAACTACACTGCATAGTGCAAGAGCATTATGGGAAATGTAGGTCCAAAACATCTGGGGTGCCAAGGTTCTCCATCACTGCCATAGACACACTCCTAAACCTTGTGGACAACCTTCCCAGAAGAGGTGAAGCTGTTATAGCTGCAAAGGGTGGACCAACTCAATAATTAACCCTACGGACAAAGACTGGGATGCCATTGAAGTTCATGTGCGTGTAAAGGCAGGCGTCCCAATACTTTTGGTAATATAGTGTGTGTGTGTATATATATATATATATATATATATATATATATATAAACAGTAGCAATTAGGATATGTGTATATATACCTGAGTGCCTGGGGGTGTTGAAACCCATACAAAATAGATATATAAAGTCCATGCTCAGAAAATGATGGTCTCAGCCGCATAAAGATAAACCTTTTCCGCACACATAGTGTACTTGTGGACTGGAGTCACCTGAAGCTGATGCTCAACGGCGCTTTTGTTTGTTTTTTTGCCCTCATTAGCGTTATTTTCATGAGCTCGCTCCCCGGGAGCTTTATACATGATCGGCACGTAGAGAGCGGTATTAATGATCTACACGTTGGCTCCTGTTGAGCCTTCACCAGTCAGTATCATGCTCCGTGCCACCACTCAGAGCTCAGGAAAAGGAAAAAAAAATCATTACAATTGCGAGTGTGGTCTGCGGCCTCTCGGCGGGTCCACGCGTAGATCTTGTGAGCGTGCGCCTTTAATGAGAGCGAAGACATGAGAACCGTGAGCTGGGTGAAGCTGAAGATGTGTGTAATGGCTGTCAGGAAGAGAGAAAGGAAGGAATGAAGGAAGCAAGGAAAGAAGGAAAGAGGGAAGGAAGGAAGAAAAGATGAAAGGAAGGAAGGACGAGGAAGGAAAGAAGAGAAAATAAGGAAAATGATAGCAAGGAAAGGAATAAAGGGAAGTATGAGAGCAAGGAAGGAAGGACACAGGAAGGAAGTTCTAGCTTTATGAATTTAGGAATTTTAGAATGAATTAATTTACTGATTTACGAATTTAGGAATTTAGGAATTTTAGAATTTTAGAATTTACTAATTTACGAATTTTAGAATTTACTAATTTACAAATTTTAGAATTTTAGAATTTTAGAATTTACTAATTTATAAATTTACGAATTTTAGAATTTTACGAATTTTAGAATTTTAGAATTTACTAATTTACTAATTTTTGAATTTACGAATTTACGAAAAATCGTAAATTCTTAAATTCCTAAATTTGAAAATTCCTAAATTCGTAAATTCAAAAATTCGTAAATTCGTAAATTAGAAAATTTGTAAATTCGCGAATTCGTAAATTCAAAATTCGAAAATCCGAAAACCCGAAAATTCGAAAATCTGAAATAATAACTAACTATTAAATTACAGGTATTGGAATTTCCTTTCAAATTTGGCTGTTAGTGACCGCAATGAATACGAATTTATCCAAAGTTACGATTTGTTCGAAATCACGAATGCCATATCTGAACTAATGGAATGTGATGAATTAATAATAATAAATAACAATAATAATAATCAAAACTTTTTATTAGTATTATTTATTATTAATTAGTTCCATTCAATTTGTTTAGATGCGGCATTCGTTATTTTGGATAATTCGTAACTTCGGATAATTTTGTATTCATTGGGTTCACTAACAGCCAAATTTGAAAGGAAATTCCAATTTCTATAATTTAATAGTTAGTTATTATTAGTTAGTTAGTTAGTTATTCTTTCGAATTTTCGTTCTTTCAAATTTTCTGATTTTCTTTCTTATTTTTGGATTTTCGGATTTTCGAATTTACGAATTTTCGAATTTACGAATTTACATATTGCGATCTTTACGAATGACCCAAAAAAAAACCCAAAAAACAAAAAAAAATGAATGAAACGAAAACGAAGAAATTTTTCAGCAGTGCACATGTCTAATATTGAATATGTGTTTAGCTGTTTGCCTGGAGTTCAGCATTTAGTCATTTATGGGACATAGTTGAGGGCTTCAAATCGTTGTCTTTATTTTAGGCACTTGTTGACCGAATGGCCCAGCATCTGAATTGGTGAAAAAGGCCAGCGTGCTCCTCCATCCAACACCGCTCTTGCGCAGCCCTGAACACAATGGGTGGGGGAAGGAAGGAAGGATGGGTGAGAACAAGGAAAAGAAAAAGGAAAGAAGGATGAGGAAAAAAAAGGGGGGGGGGAATGAGAGTGGGGAAATTAAGCAAGGAGGGAAGAGAGCAAGGAAGGAGGAAAGGAAGGAGGGATGAAGGAGGAAAGAATGGGAGCATGGAAAAGATGAAGGAAGGAAGGAAGAAAGGAAAGAAATATGAGAGCAAGGAAGGAGGAAGGAAGAAAGGAAAGAAATATGAGAGCAAGGAAGGAGGAAGGAAGGAAGGTAGGAAGGATGAGAGCAAGGAATTAGAAAAGGAAGGAGGGAAGGAAAGAAGAAAGGAAGGAAGGAAGGAAGGAAGGAAGGAAGGAAGGAAAGAAGGAAGGAAGGAAGGAAGGAAGGAAGGAAGGAAGGAAGGAAGGAAGGAAGGAAGGAAGGAAGGAAGGAAGGAAGGAAGGAAGGAAGGAAGGAAGGAAGGAAGGAAGGAAGGAAGGAAGGAAGGAAGGAAGGAAGAAAAAACAAGGAACCAAGGCGGGAAAGCTGAGAGCATGGAAAAAAATAAGGAAGGAAGAATGATAGCAAAGAAAAGAAGATGAAAGGAAGGATAAAATGAAGGAAGGAAGGAAATATGAGAGCAAGGAAGGAAGGATGAAAGCAAGGAAAGGAGGGAAGGAGGGATGAGAGCAAGGAATGAGAAAAGAAAGGAGGGAATGAAAGAAAGATGAGAGGAGGGAAGGGAGGGGGGATGGATGGAAAGGAAAAAGGAAGGAAGGAAGGAAGGAAGGAAGGAAGGAAGGAAGGAAGGATGAGAGCAAGGAAGGAAGGAAGGAAGGAAGGAAGAGGGGAGGATGAATGGAAAGGAAAATGAGAGGAAGGAAGGAAGGATGAGCGCACGGCAGGAGGAAAGGAAGGAAGGAAGGGGGGAGGATGGATGAAAAAGAAAATGAGAGGAAGGAAGGAAGGATGAGAGCAAGGCAGGAGGAAAGGAAGCAGGAACCAAGGAGGGAAGGCTTAGAGCATGGAAAAAAATAAGGAAGGATATAGCAAAGAACAGGAGAAGGAAGGAAGGAATGAAGGAAGGCAGGCAATATGAGAGCAAGGAAGGCGGAAAGGAGGAAGAAAGGTAGTATATAAGGAAGGAAGGATGAAAGCAAGGAAAGGAGGGAAGGAGGGATGAGAGCAAGGAATGAGAAAAGGAAGGAGGAAAGGAGGAAGGAAGGTAGTAAATAAGGAAGGAAGGATGAAAGCAAGGAAAAGAGGGAAGGAAGGATGAGAGGAAGGAAGGAAGGAAGGAAGGAAGGAAGGAAGGAAGGAAGGAAGGAAGGAAGGAAGGAAGGAAGGAAGGAAGGAAGGAAGGAAGGAAGGAAAGGGTAAGCTGGAAGGAAGGAAGGAATGAAAGTAAGGGAATGAAGGAAGGACATAAGAAAATCAGGAAGGAAGAAAAGAAACAAAGAATGATAGGGAGGGAGAAATCAATAAAGGAAGGGTGGAAATAGGAAATCAGGAGGGGAGGGATGGAGAGAGGGAAGAAGGAAAGAAAATGAATAAAGAAAGGGAAGGCTAGAAGGGAGAAATAAAGAAAGGAAGGAAGAAGAGGGGAAATATGGAAGGAAGGAAGGAAAGGAAGAAGAATCCAAGGAGGGAAGGCTGAGAGAATGGAAAAAAATAAAGAAGGAGGGATGATAGCAAAGAAAAGAAGAAGGAAGGAAGGTGGGATGGAAGAAAGTAAGAAGGAAGGAAGGATGAGAGCATGGAAAAGAAGAAGGAAGAGAGGAAGTAAGGATGATAACAAAATAAGAAGGAAGAATGTGTAAGAGGAATAAAGGAAAGATGAGAGGAAGGAAGGAAAGAAGGAAGCAAGGAAAGAAGGAAAGACAGAAGGAAGGAAGAAAAGATGAAAGGAAGGAAGGACAGGGAAGGAAAGAAGAGAAAATAAGGAAAATGATAGCAAGGAAAGGAATCAAGGGAAGTATGAGAGCAAGGAAGGAAGGAAGGACACAGGAAGGAAGTTCTAGCTTCTGTAAGAAACAACAATGGTTGTTTGAATCCATGGAAGAACAAGGACTGAATCATCAGCACTGGACGAAGGGAGATATAATGTATCAGTCTGGCTCTGTTCAGGGTTCCTTGATGAGATTTGCTCGCTGTAAATAAAGAATTCGGGAAGGCCATAAGTACTGTCTTGTCGAGCACTTCACAAAATGGTGTCAACATAATTACTTGCCACCCATTTGCATAATAGGCCCAGCTCTGACAGCCATAAAGCAAGGATGAGGCGGGAAGATTAACAAGTGTCGCCTGTGTCTTCGGCACAGGAATACCGAGCCACAGGGGCAGTCACTGGATCATCCTCTGCTTATTTTAATTCCAGAGGCTTAGGCTGAATGAAACTTGCTTCTCGCAATTAAAGCAATGGGTCGCTTGCGCTTAGCGGTCACCTCGGTTTAACCCGATCAGGGCCACACTGTTTCGGCTGGCAGGCCAGGAAAGGTCGAAATTTTGAAATCTTAATGGAATTGTAGCTACAGTGTGTCCGATACCAAAAAAGGCTTCTGGGAGGAAGGGATCAAAGGCTGCTCTAAAGGCCATTTCTACCTTATATCTGCTCCTGCTATTGCCTGAGCACCTTTAGCTTGACTGCCATTTCCACCAGCTCCTACCCTTTTATCTTAGTATCCAGGGCTCAGGCTATTTTTTGGCCCCATTGTGTACAGGGATCAAACAGTTTTTGTTGTTGCTTTTTGTTTTACCCTATCAAATATTTGGCAGTGGAAAATGATAATTACAATAAAGGTTCAAAATGGTTTCAAAGGCAAGGCACTTAATGGCACAGGCACAAAATATCTTCAGCAATCCAAATACCACCATTATGCTGTGCTTACATGGACTAACTGCTGGAGGCTTGCATCTTCAAGAAAGATTCCTCATGGTCGTGCAACAGGACTCAGATAAGGGCTATCTCTTAGCTTCTCACTTACTTTAGTGGTGCACAAGGATGCGCTTGACTGGTATCTGAACAGCAGAGTTGGGGTGCCTTTCACCTGGTCCAGGAACTATAGAGTAAGATCTAGAAGGTCCTTAGACAAACCCTATACAGCAGGAGTCTTTCCCTGCGCTAAACCTCACAGTCCCCAACATGACAGGTTCTCCTCCCTGGGTGTGGCCAAGCAGGGGATATACTGTATCTCTCCTCTGGGTTCAAAATGGCTGATGAAATATCTGGAGAACTTTTGTCCAACCAACATATAACGCTTCCCCTGGTTTGACAATGCTGCCTTCTCTGGCCAGGAGTCATCGGCTGACCGTGAGGAGCAGGGTCCGCCGGGCCTTTTGGCTAGGTAGACCTGAGTATGCCTTTTCCCCATGTATCCCTCCTCTGCCCTGCAAATCTGACCATGCGGTGGCGCCCCTCAGCACCTTAGCGGCGGTTGAACAAGCCGCATCTGCCTACACCATTATCAGGTCACATTGACTTTGCTTGGGCTTTGGTTCAGAATTCAGAATTTCGGAAGTTTCAAAAAGTTTCGCTGAAACGGTGCTTATGTCACACTAAAAATATTTTTTTCTTTAACATCACATTAATAAGATTATTTGTATTAAAAATGAATGGTGTTCTACCTACAGATCTTTATGTCCTCCTTGTGTAACTAAGCATTAATTTTTCCCAGACTGTAAAGCCTGTCTCTGCAACCTCTACTAACGATGATAGTCTGCAAACACGCTCTACACGTATCACTCAGAACACGCCGTCCCCGTTCCTCTTATCCTACCTGTCCTTCTCTCTCTTTATTCCGAACATTTCCTCCAGAAGGTGCAATTAATTAAACAAAACGATCATCAAGTTGCTGCCAGAGAACTGCTAATAATGTCACTGCTGTTCGGAGTCCCTCTTTAAATGAAAATTATGACA
Organism: Aquarana catesbeiana; assembly: GCF_042186555.1. Classification (NCBI taxonomy): domain Eukaryota; kingdom Metazoa; phylum Chordata; class Amphibia; order Anura; family Ranidae; genus Aquarana; species Aquarana catesbeiana. The sequence continues at coordinate 783,271,902 of NC_133325.1, read as the reverse complement.
AACATGGAGCCTGATCGCCTCCGTTTATTGTGTGAATTACCTATTAAACATCCCATTAGTTTGATGTTCTTCTCCGGATGACAGCGGGGTGACTGCAATAACAGCAGAGGCGCTTTTGCTTAACCCTAACGAATCACGACAGAATTTATCATAGGTTTTTTTTACTTTCTGGGCCCATTCCCTTGCTTGTGGTGCGCTATTGCGCGTGTGTCATGTAAAGCGTTAAGGCAGTCCATTGAAAACATTGGGTTGCCAATTTGCCCAAAGCTGGGCATGTTGTATTTTCTTCCACTGGGCATTGTGGTGCGCTGCAATGCAGGTGTGTGATGGGGTGCCAGTTCATGGCACCACAACACATGTAACGCGCGTTGCGGCGCATTGCACATTACAATTCGGCGTGGCATTGTCATTTTTCCAATCAGATGAAGTAAGTCAGTCAACAGTAAGTGAATTTAAGCATGCTTGGGACAGACCTACATATGTGCCCAGACAAAAAGGTTAAAAACCAGAAGAAAAAAAAAATGGTGGACCACTTGGTTTTTTGTGCCCCTTACCCTTCTATGCTTCTAGATTTCAAAATCAATTTTCAGTTGATATTTTGTAAACCAAGATCTAGATCTATACTCAGACAAAAAAGTAAAAAAAAAAAAAGACTCAGTGGACCACTTGGTCTCTTTTTGCCTCTTAACCTTTTTCTTTCTACAGTGCCTTGAAAAAGTATTCACACCCCTTGACATTTTCCAAATGTTTTCATGTTACAACCAAAAACGTAAATGTATTTTATTGGGATTTTATAGGATAGACCAACACAAAGTGGCACATAATTGTGAAGTGGAAGGAAAATGATGAATGGGTTTCAATTTTTCTTACAAATAAATAGGAAGATGGATGGAGCCAAATACAGGGCAATCTTAGCAGAAAACCTGTTATGCCGTGTACACACACGAGCGGACTTTTCGACCGGACTGGTCCGACGGACTATCCGATGGACTTTCGGCGGACTTCCAACTGACTTTCCCAACGAACGGACTTGCCTACACACGATCACACCAAAGTCCGACTGATTCGTACGTGATGACGTACGACCGGACTAAAATAAGGAAGTTGATAGCCAGTAGCCAATAGCTGCCCTAGCGTCGGTTTTCGTCCGTCGGACTAACATACAGACGAGTGGACTTTTCGTTAGGAACTGGGTCCGGCGGAGTTCCGACGTAAAGATTTGAAACATGTTCCAAATCTAAAGTCCATCAGATTTTCGACCGAAAAAGTCTGCTGCAGGTCCGATGAAGCCCACACACGGTCGAATTGTCCGCCGGACTCGGTCTGTCGGACCAGTCCGGTCGAAAAGTCCACCCGTGTGTACACGGCATTAGAGTCTGCTAAAGACTTGAGACTGGGGCAGAGGTTCACCTTCCAGCAGTACAACGACCCTAAACATACAGCCAGATCTACAATGGAATGGTTTAGATCAAAACATATTCATGTGTTAGAATGGACCAGCCAAAGTCCAGACCTAAATCCAATTGATCTGTGGCAAGACTTGAAAATTGCTGTTCACAGACGCTCTCCATCCAATCTGACAGAGCTTGAGATACTTTGCAAAGAAGAATGGGCAAAAATGTCCCTCTCTAGATGTGCAAAGCTGGTAGAGACATCCCCAAAAAGACTTGCAGCTGTAATTGCAGGGAAAGGAGGTTCTACAAAGTATTGACTCAGGGGGGCGCCATACAAATGTACCCCACACTTTTCACATATTTATTTGTAAAAAATGTTGAAAACCATTTATCATTTTCCTTCCACTTCACAATTATGTGCCACTTTCTGTTGGTCTATCACATAAAATCCCAATAAAATACATTTTTGGTTGTAACATGACAAAGTGTGGAAAATGTCAAGCAGTATAAATACTTTTCCAGGCACTGTATATATCAAAATACATTTTCAGCTGATATTTTATAAATCTTGATCTATACTCAGACAAAAAAAGTAAAAATAAATAAATAAAATGAAAAAAAAAGAGAAGACTCAGTGGACCACTTGGTCTTTTTGTGCCCCTTACCCTTCTATGTTTCTATATTTCAAAATGAATCTTCAGCTAATATTTTGTAAACCTAGATCTATATTTAGGCAAAAAAAAAAATGGAAGGAAAAATTAGAAATAAAATAAAAAAAGAGAAAAGACTCAGTAGGTCACTTTGCCTTTTTATGCCCCTTACCGTTTTATGTTTCTATATTACAAAATGAATCTTCAGCTCATATTTTTAAACCTAGAATCTCTATAATCAGATCAGAAAGGTTAAAAAATACATTAATTAAAAGATAAGATTCAGTGGACCACTTGGTATTTTTGGTATTTGGTATTTTTGGGCCCCTTACCCTTCTATGTTTCTATATTTCAAAATTCATTTTGATAGAGCAGGGGTCATGCTCAAGAGGCAGGCTGTAAGTGGAAGGAGGTGTGTGCTAGAGGGAGGCTGTGATTGGGAGGGGTGTGTGCCAGAGACAGGCTGTGATTGGGAGGGGTGTGTGCCAAAGGCAGGCTGTGATTGGAAGGGTGTGTGTGCCATAGGCAGGCTGTGATTGGGAGAGGGTGTGTGCCAGAGACAGGTTGTGATTGGGGGATGGTGTGTGTGCCAGAGGCAGGCTGTGATTGGGAGGGGTGTGTGCCAGAGGCAGGCTGTGATTGGGAGGGAGTGTGTGCCAGAGGCAGGCTGTGATTGGGAGAGGGAGTGAGCCAGAGACAGGCTGTGATTGGGAGGGGTGTGTGCCAGAGGCAGGCTGTGATTGGAAGGGTGTGTGTGCCAGAGGCAGGCTGTGATTGGGAGGAGTGTGTGCCAGAGGCAGGCTGTGATTGGGAGGGTGTGTGTGCCAGAGGCAGGCTGTGATTGGAAGGGTGTGTGTGCCAGAGGCAGGCTGTGTTCGGGAGGGGTGTGTGCCAGAGGCAGGCTGTGATTGGGAGGATGTGTGTGCCAGAGGCAGGCTGTGATTGGGAGGGGGTGTGTGCCAGAGGCAGGCTGTGATTGGAAGGGTGTGTGTGCCAGAGGCAGGCTGTGTTCGGGAGGGGTGTGTGCCAGAGGCAGGCTGTGATTGGGAGGATGTGTGTGCCAGAGGCAGGCTGTGATTGGGAGGGGGTGTGTGCCAGAGGCAGCCTGTGATTGGGAGGGGTGTGTGCCAGAGGCAGGCTGTGATTGGGAGGGGTGTGTGCCAGAGGCAGGCTGTGATTGGGAGGGGGTGTGTGCCAGAGCCAGGCTGTGATTGGAAGGGTGTGTGTGCCATAGGCAGGCTGTGATTGGGAGAGGGTGTGTGCCAGAGACAGGTTGTGATTGGGGGATGGTGTGTGTGCCAGAGGCTGTGATTGGGAGGGGGTGTGTGCCAGAGGCAGGCTGTGATTGGGAGGGGTGTGTGCCAGAGGCAGGCTGTGATTGGGAGGGGGTGTGTGCCAGAGCCAGGCTGTGATTGGAAGGGTGTGTGTGCCATAGGCAGGCTGTGATTGGGAGAGGGTGTGAGCCAGAGACAGGTTGTGATTGGGGGATGGTGTGTGTGCCAGAGGCTGTGATTGGGAGGGGGTGTGTGCCAAAGGCAGACTATGATCGGGAGGGTGTGTATCTGCAAAAATGGTGCTGAAGCAAATTCAAGTTAGATTTTTAAAGGAATGGGCAGTCTTAACGCAACGCGCATCAACGTACGGCGTAACGCGTTAACGTGCCACATTGAACCGCACAGGTGTGAAGAGGGACTACGCAACAGAGTCTCTTTGTTTAATTTTATTTTTCCCCTCATAAAATGACCGTTTAATTATTTTTGTATCCCAACATAACAGCTTAAAATGTGTCAGAAAAATGTATGACAAAAAACAAAAGATTCTATATATTCAGATCCCTGTTGCAGATGTCATACACAACCTCAATAATTAAAATCTTTGGAAGCAGCCAGAGATATATTTCACTGAAATGAAGACAAAGAACTGACAGGTTATTTATGCAACAAAGAAAAGCAAATAAATCACCGTTAAGCGTAAGAGGAGTGCGCCATAAATAAATAAAAACAGACAGTATCGAGGAAAAGACATTGTATAACAAGAATTGGAGATTAGTGGATCGTCATATGTTGCAGATAATAACCTGAATTGGTTTTTACTCCGAGCATAGACGCAGCTGCCAGTGTGAATGTAAGCTCTCAGAATATTATACGGTTCGCTCTTCACTAGGTGATGTTCATTGTCAGTTGGGATTCTGTCTTTTAAATTAGAAGTACATCGTTTTCATTACCATTAAATTTTGATTATTTTGAACAACTTGTCTCCAATGGCCGCTGAGTGCGTTTTGTCAGGATGCTACCCAATGCGCAGGCCAATACGTGCACCATACACAGGCCAGGCACTTCTAACAGTAACCTGAGTGGTCACGCTCATTTGCGCACAAACTAAGCATGCATGTTGGCAACGCGTCGGCGCATGTGCACCCACATCCAATCCCACAACTGACTCCAAATGTCCTATTTAAAGGAAGACGCAGTCACAGATAGTTGCTGGATGATCTTTAGCTAATCCATGGCCTTCACTTCTGTGTATAACCTGATCTTCTGCACCTGGATTCCCCCCCCCCCCCAGCCTGATCTCTGGTTGTGACCTTGGCTCGTTTTAGGACTTTGCTTTTCTTGATCAACTGTGCATGACCTTGAGTCGGCTTCTGACTGTTCTACTGTCTTCAACCTTCTGATCCACTGTTCATGACCTTGAGTCAGCTCTTGACTACTCTATCATCTTCATCCTTCTGACCCACTGTTCATGACCTTAGGTCAGCTTCTGACTACTCTGTCTTTACCCTTCTGATCCACTATTCATGACCTTGAGTCAGCTCTTGACTACTCTATCATCTTCATCCTTCTGACCCACTGTTCATGACCTTAGGTCAGCTTCTGACTACTCTGTCTTTACCCTTCTGATGCACTGTTCATGACCTTAGGTTGGCTTTTGACTACTCTACTGTCTTCACCCTTCTGACCCACTGTTCATAACCTTAGGTCCACTCCTGACTATTCAACTGTCTTCACCCTTTTGATCCACTGTTCATGACCTTAGGTCGGCTACTGGGTCCTGATTACTCTACTATCTTCATCCTTCTGATCCACTGTTCAGGACTTTAGGTTGGTTCCTGACTACTCTACTGTCATTACCCTTCCGATCCACTGTTCATGATGGCTTCTGACTACTCTACTGTCTTCACCCTTCTAATCCACTCTGTATGACCTTGACTCTGGATCCTGACCACACTATTATCTCTCATTCTGCTGATCATGACCTTAACCCAGCTCCCGTTAATGACTACAACTCACCAGTTCCTTCCCCTCTGGTCATATCCTGCATCATCTTCATCTATCTACTGAGAGTGTTGGCACTCCAACAGCTGCTGAGCCCTGACCTGCTCTCCCATGGTGTTCCTTGTGTTTCTTCCTGAGGTCTTCACCCACCTGCCATGTCTTGTGACTAGTGATGACCTCCATGAAAGAACTGAAATCCAGTAAATGAAAGGGGCAGGCCAGGGACAGTCAGGCTGGGGGGGAGGGACCCTAGATGATGCTGAATGTCCTCCTGCCAGGAAATGGGAGGGGCTTTATATGACCTGCTGCAGTTTCTAATGCACGTTGTAAGAAGCTCACAGTGTGCAGTGAATTTAGAGTAAGCCATTTCAGTACATGAGAAGAGCCGGTATAGAGAAGGTTGGAGTTCTGCTTTAACATTTCCTCAATACATGCAGAAATTTCCTTCAAGTTAGATGAATTGTGGGGTCACCAGCTGGTGTCATCATTCCTGCTTTTGCGTTCGGTCTTTTCATTCATTCCTCCATCCTCCGAGCTTTCATCTCCCGCTTTATGCGATCACGTTCATTCTTCCCAACCTTATGCTAAACACATTCTTTTTTTCTAACAATTACATTTTTTTTTCTCCCCTCAAGCAGTGAAATGGAAAATAACATATTTTAATTACATTTATTACCATTTTCACTATCAATTTGCATATTTATCTTTCTAATTTAAAATGAAAGCAGAATAGGATGTTGATCAGTCTTCCCCGTCTGCGATGTGACCTAATTTTCAATGTGTGTTTTATGGCAGGAGAGGTTGAGTATAATGGCAATGTTGCATTCACAGCACATCTAGGCCAGGGATAGACAACCTAATGCACCAGTAGGTGCCAGGGTGAGCATGCAATGTAATTTTCAGTGGGGCCCTGAAGATGGTCACGTTGCATGTATGCAGGCTCAGAATAGCCTGATGAAGGAGCATGCTCCCTACACATACAGCCTGCCTGAATGTTCTGCAGCCCACCCACCTCCATGATGTTTTAAGGAGACTTGTCTGACGTTTAGGTGCCAGCCCTCCTGCTACTACCAGCATAGGCTTGCCTGAGCTGCAGATGTTGTTATGTGATGAAGACTGCCAACCTACTATCTTCCTAATGGAATCATTACTACAGGTATGAATGTAAAACCCCTGTCATGCAGGAATTGGGGTTGATCTCATGTGCGAAGGTGCAAGAATTGGGGCTAATCTGAGGTCTGAAGATGTAGGAATTAGGCTGATCTGATGTGGGAAGGTTCAGGAATTGGGGTGGTCTGAGGTGTGAAGATACAGTAATTGTGAGTGATCTAAAGTGTGAAGGTGGAGGAATTGGGGGGATCTAAAGTGTGAAGGTGAAGGAATTGGGGTGATCTGAGGTCTGAAGTTGCAGGAATTGGGGTGATCTGATGTCTGAATGTTCAGAAATTTGGGTGATCTTAGGTGTGAAGGTTCATGGATTGGGGTAATCTAAGGTGTGAACATGCAGAAACTGAGGTGATCTGAGGTCTGAAGATACACGAATTGGGGTGATCTAAAGTGTGAAGGTGCAGGAATTTAGGTGATCTGATGTGTGAAGGTGCAGGAATTGGGGTAATCTGAGGTATGAAGGTGCAGGAACGATAGTGATCTGAGGTGTGAAAGTGCAGGAATTGGGGTTGATTTAAGGTATGAAGGTGCAGGAATTGGGGTTGATTTAAGGTGCAAAGGTGCAGAAATTGGGGGGTTATCTAAAGTGTTAAGGTGGAGGAATTGGGGCTAATCTGAGCTCTAAAGGTGCAGGAATGAAAGTGATTTGAGGTGTGAAGAGGCAGAAATTGGGGTGATCTGAGGTGTGAAAGTGCAGGAATCGGGGTTGAATTAAGGTGCAAAGGTGCAAGAATTGGGGTTTGTCTGAGGTGCAAAGGTGCAGTAATTGGAGTAATCTGAGGTCTAAAGGTGAAGGAATTGGGGTAATCTGAGGTGTGAAGGTGGAGGGATTGGGTCTCATCTGAGGTGCAAAGGTGCAGGAATTGGGGTGATCTGATGTGTGAAGGTGCAGGAATGGGGGTAATCTGAGATGTGAAGGTGCAGGATTTGGGGTGATCTAAGGTGTGAAGGTGCAGAATTAGGGTGATCTAGGGTGTGAAGATACAGGAATTTGGGTGATCTGTTTTGTGAAGGTGCAAGAATTGAGGTGATTTGAGGTGCGAAGGTACAACAGTTGGGTTTGATCTGAGGTGTGAAGGTGCAGGAATTGAGGTGATTTGAGGTGCGAAGGTACAACAGTTGGGTTTGATCTGAGGTGTGAAGGTGCAGGAATTGAGGCTGATCTGAGTTCTGAAGGAACAGGAATTGGGGATATCTGAGGAGTGTTTTGAACTGTGCTTTTTTTCTAGTCAGTGAGCGGCTGGTCCAGGCCAGGGTAAAGGGTTAACATGTGAAAGTTCTGTTCCTAAGCTTTTTGGCCCTGGCTGGCCCTGGCTGGCCCACCTGTGATATAAAAAGAGGGAAGGCTGAGGCCCTGGGCTCTTCTTGGGGTTTCCCTGCTTGGTTAAATTGTCCTAGCTGTCTGTATGTGGAAGCGGCATTGAAGACACTGGGACTTTTGGGGACAGCCAAGCCATGGATAATGCCATAATGGACAGCCACACTACCATAGTTAGAGTTAGGGGAAAGACGTTGTTAATATTGAACTGGTATGCCGTTTCAGTAAAATTATATTAACTGTTCTAGGCCTGGTCTGATGTTATTCAAAGAACGTGGGTTTTGGCGTATTCAAAGAACCAGGGTCATTAAAGCACAACGGGATAAGAAGTAACACCACTGCAAAGGGTTCACTCGGCATGACAAGGAAGAGGAGTGTAGTTTCTAAGAGTAACCAAGTACAAGTTCAAGACACCAAGCAACCAGAGGTTAGGCATTGTACCTAGTAAGTAGAGTCGCGCCAGAACTCTCGAACATTGCAAAAGTTCGGACCTGAACCCCTTTGAAGTCTATAGGACCCAAATTTGAAAAATCAAAAGTGCCCATTTTGAAGGCTTCTATATAATAAAAGTGAAAAATTCCTGTAAAAATAGTGCCTTGGGGGTCCCCTTAGCCTGCTCGTAAAGTGGTGCTCCTGTACCATGTATAGAACCTGCTGCAGCAAAACTGACATTTATAAAGAAAAAAAATGACATTTAAATGCTATACAGAAATGTTAAAAAACAAATGGCGTAGGGGTCCCCCTCGCCAATCCATACCATGCCCTTTGGGTCTGGTATGGATTTTAAGGGTAACCCCACACCACAATTTAAAAAAAATACGCCTTGGGGTCCTCTCCAAAATCCATACTATTGTACCCCTACTCATTCACCAAAAGCAAATAAAGACAGAAGGAAGTTTTTGACAATTCCTTTATTAAATAAATAAAAAAACAAGGTCCTCTGATGTAGATCCATCGTCAATCACAACGCCCGCCACACCGATAGACCCCAAAAAAAAAATGCTCTGCCAGCGACGAAGGCTAACCGCCGAATGCCTGCTCTGCCATTTGACAGTTCATAAATAGGTAAGGGGCAGGGCCACCTGGTGACCTCACCTGGAGGCAATGCCCCCCCTTGTGACGCCACCGACCGAACATCCCGCCCAGCGCCCCGCAAATTCGGGTGTTTGCCAAACAGGCGATGATCGGGCCGAACTTTTGCTCGGCTCAAACTGTTTGCCCGACTCTAACGGTAAGGTGACAGGTCCTCTGGTAGCAAGGGGGTTGATGTTCTGGCACCCTCCCTAGCTAATTCCTAAGTCAGGAAACTGCCTTAATGTTAGATGTTTCATATGACCACTTTTTTCACATGGTTCCAGGCATTGATGAGCAAACTCCGCACGAAAGGGACCCCCGCATGCAGGGCGAAGTAGGCCCTGCCCACATGCACGTCGCAGAAAACTAAGCGCCTGCACACTTTTTTCCAAGTGGCATGGAAGTTCATTGCATAAGTGTAAACGGGTGAATAGACAATAATGGGATTCCTCTTGGTGTGCATTGTGGCACAGCGGCCAGACTGAGGACCCCCTTCCACAGGCAGCAGCGATCGCATTGACAATTTAATGCAAAGCATTAAAAATGAACTGAAACTGCATCATGCGCTTTAAAGCACAACGCTTGTTCATTTTCCGATGGGATGGTATGAATGGACCCTTAGGCTCCATTCACACCTGAGCGTAGCGTTTTCAGGCAGAAAGTGGCACGATTTTACCGCGATTTTGCAGCGATTTTTGCCTCGTTTTGCCGCAATTTTGACGAGATTTTGTGCAGGTCAAAAGGTCACCGATGTAAAAAGCAGAGAAACGCACCAAATCTGTTCCAGAACTTGTTTGAGCTTCAGGTGTTTTGGAGCTTCTGGCTTCAGGCGTTTTGGAGTGGAGGTGTGAACCATCTCCATAGAGAATAATTGATTTTTTTCCCCTCCAGCGCTTTGTAGCTTCAAGCTACAAAACGCTCAGGTGTGAATGGGGCCTTAAAGCCTATATGAGATTTTAGCGATGGGGTTTACATCTACCTTAAATTTCCGAGGCGTTGATGAGTACAATTAACAGAGGAGCATTTTGAAGGGAGCGACGGAGGCGCGGAGGGGCTCCCGCGGTGTCAGGAGTTGCGAGGGTGTCGGGGAGACAGTGACACTTTGTTACTGTCATCTCCTTCTCGGCTCATTTGCATGTTCCCGCTGAGAACCCGCGTCTCCTACGGCGCCACTCTCCGGCCCACTCACAAAGAATACCTTTCTTTTCTGTGTGTCGCCGGATCATCTTCCAGACGCCGCTCATCTGCGCCACAGCTTTGAATGACAATCGGAGAATGATAGAGGGAGGCTCAGCCTGCCAAAACCCTCCATCCTGTCACCGATTATGATTTATGATTAGAAAATTCTTTTTTTTTTCTTTTTTTTTGCTTTAAACATCTTACCGCAGAATTTTTCAAGCGTGCTCCCTTATCATAATAAATGATATTGTTAACTTTTATGCATGCGCTTATGAGTTTTCATCGGTTATCAAGTCTTCCCACGCAGCCTCATCTATCATAGTGTCTGAAATAAGAACTGCGCGTGCTGGTCCATGACAGCCAGTCTAATTTCATTTCTATATTATTTTTTTTAAAAGGGGGAAATGACACTGTGATTATGGGGCAATACAGACAGTCCGTATTTCAGATGCTTCAATAAATCCGGCACGAACCAAACATCTACAGTATCTTTATGATGGAATTAGTGGATTGAAAGTGTATGTAAACCCCCAACAATGAAATTATCTTATTTGCTCTCTTTTGGTCTGTTAAATATACCATCAACATTGTTTTGTTATGTTTAATTGTTAAGGGCAAAATTTAAAAAAAATTGATCCTGACAGAAATCTTGTGAGCTGATAACTTCCTGTGCTGTCTATGCTTATTTTTATGAGTTACATTGTTTCCAGCTATCACTGCGAACTTCATAATACCTCCCCTATGTTATGCAGATAAGGAGAGTGGCTGAAATACTACCACCCAGCAGGCCAGTGGATGTAATAATAACCCCCAGTACTGGTGTCAGTAGACACAATTATAATTCACACAATTAGTGCCAGGGGCCACAATAATAACCCCCATCATGGGCATCAGGAGACACAATAATACTCGCCAGCATTGGTGTTCATATGCACAGTAATAACCCCCAGCATTGGTGTCAGTGGTTGCAGTAATTACCCCCCAGCATTCATTTCGGTGAACGCAATAATAACTGCAGCATTGATGTCAATGGATGCAGTAATAACTCCTAACTTTGGTGTCAGTATAGGCAATAATAATCCACAACATTGGTGTCAGTAGCTGCAATAATAACCCCCAGCCTCACTTTCATTTGCCACAATCATAACCCCCCAGCATTAGTTTCAGTAGATGCAGAGATAACCCCCCAGAATTGGTGTCATTGGATGCAATAATAACCCCCAGCATTGGTGTCATTGAATGCAATAATAACCCCCAGCATTGGAGTCAGTAGATGCAATAATCACCTCCAACATTGGTGTCAGTAGATCTAATAATAAGCCCCAGCATTATTGTCAGTAGATACAATAATAACCCCTATCATAGATGCAATAAAAAATCCCCAGCATTGGTGCTAGTGGGTGCAATAATAACCCCAAAAATTGGTGTCAGAGACTGCAGCAATAACCCCAGCATTGGTGCCAGTAGACACGAAAATGAACCCCTATTATTGGTGTCAATAAATGCAATATTAATTCCTATTGGTGTCAGTAGATGCAATAATCACCTCCAACATTGGTGTCAGTAGATGCAATATTAGCCCCCAGCGTTGGTGTCAGTAGAAGCAAAAATAACCCCCAGTGTTGGTGTCGGTAGACGCAATAATAACCTCTATCATTGGTGTTAATATTACTCAATATTAATCCCTATCATTGGCATCAATAAATGCAATAATAACTCCCGGCATTTGTGTTAGTAGATGCTGTAAAAACTCCCATCACTGGTTTCGGCAGATGCAATAATAACCCCCAGCATTGGTGTCAGTAAATGCAATAATAACCTTCAGCATTGATGTAAGTAGACGCAAAAATAATGCCCATCATTGGTGTCAGTAGATGAAATTATAACCCCCATCATTGGTGTCAGTAGATGTAATAATAAACCCTACCATTGGTGTCAGAAGATGCAATATTAATCCCTAACATTGGTGTTGGTAGACACAATAATAATTCCCAGCATTGGAGTCAGTAGAAGCAATAATATCCCCTATCTTTGGTGTCAGTAGATGTAATAATAACCCCCAGCATTGGTGTTGGTAGACACAATAATAATCCCCATCATTGGTGTAAGTGGATGCAGTAATAACCTTCAGCATTAGTGTAATGCCGCATACACATGAGCGGACTGTCCGGCAGAAAAGGTCTGACAGAACGATTTAGTCGGACAATCCGATTGTGTGTGGGCTTCATCGGACCTTCATCGGACCTTTTCTGTCGAAAATTCCGACAGACCTAGAAATAGAACATGTTTCAAATCTTTCCGACGGACTCGAGTCCGATCAAAAAATCTGTTCGTCTGTATGCTAGTCCGATGGACAAAAAAGGACACAAGGGCAGCTATTGGCTACTGGCTCTGAACATCCTTATTCTAGTCCAGTTGTACGTCATCACGTTCCAAACGATCGAACTTTGGTGTGATCGTGTGTAGGCAAGTCCGTTTCGTTGGAACTCCGTCGGAACTCCGTCGAAAAGACCTTCGGAGTTCAGGCGGACAAGACGTCCGCTTGTGTGTAAAGAAGACACAATAATAACCTCCATAATTGGTATTAGTAGAAGCAACAAAAACCCCCATTTTTGGCGTCAGTATACATTATAATAATCCCCAGCATCGGTGTCTGACAAAAGAGAATGTGGTGGACTGGTGTGCTTTCTGCAGAAGACCAAGAGCTGGGAGCATGTCTTTTTAGAATCATTCTGAGGATATCTGGGACTGAAAACATTTTCAGACATCTTTTTTTAGAAATCAGGGTGTTGAGGTGTTCAGGAATTTCCTGTAATCAAGACTAGCCACTGCTGCTCGCTTTCCTTGCTCAGGGTGACTGGTATTGACTCCTCCCCTCCTGTAGCTTTCTCCAGGCAGCCTAAAGTGAGTGGAGCCTGCTGGGCCTCTCCCACAATTCTACTTTCTGTACAGGCTCCCGCTCTATACAGCACAGTGATGATGTTGCTGCGACATTTCCAAGGTAATATCTGGGTTTGTACAGACATTTTGTGCACGCAAAGTGGATTTCTATCCTTTGTCGCTGTTGAGGATTATATTTAAATTAGGGATGCACTGATACGGATACTGGTACTGAAACCAATACTTTGTGGTGCGATTTGTGTCAATACTAAATTAATGGGCACAAATCGCACTGCAAAGAATCGCATGCAATTTCCCCCACTGCTCCTGTGTGTGTAGCCATCTAGTGGGCAATTTAATAAAAATATGTGTTAATTCACGTTAAAAAGGAGTTCCAGACTGTAAAAAAAAAATTAAAGTCAGCAGCTATGAATAACATGAAGAGATTTCTGGGTCATGAGAATAGACCACTGTCCTTAACTTGCCCAGTATGCAATTGAGGTGCTGGGCTGCCCTGTATCCAGTGTGCTTTCCGAAGAGGCATTCGGTGCTGCCGGAGGTTTTGTGACAGATAAGAGAGTGGATTTGTCCACAGACTCCATGGACCGGCTGACATTTCCCAAAATGAATCAGTCCTGGATTAGCAGCAGCTATCAAGCCCATGATGCCAATGTCGCTGATTAAGTGCTTTCTGGATCTGGAACCTCTGAAATACTGTCTAGGCTGCCTAGCTTTGTGGGTGTTGATATCATCTTGAGAATTTTTTTGGTGTAGGTTTCATGAGCACAATTAACACCCAATGACCAATTTTTCCACATCGGTTTGACAGGTGCCTATCATTTCATTTTTTGACAGCAAGGCCAATTCTTTCTTTCATAAAGAGTACCTCTAAAGGATTACAGTGTGAAGGCACCGCTGACACCCAAGGACCAATTTGTACGCACCTGTTTGACAGGTGCATATCATTAAAATTTTTGACAGCGAAGCCAATTCTTGCTTCCATCAAGAGTACCTCTAAAGGGTTACTATGTCAGGACCCCTAGCTGATTCGTCAATCTGCTTTGGGTGCAGGCACCAGCTTCTGTATTAAGCCTAGTGGCTTCACAGCCTGTTTCCTACTGCACATGCGCAAGTTGTGGTGCGCATTCTAAATGGTCCTACCGTCTTCTGGGACCTGTGTGTCCCCCAGAAGGCAGCAGGGGCAGGCGCCAGAAATGTTGGCAATCTTACCCAGAAGTGGTTTTGACAGGTACCTGCTCCCTCCAAAAAAATGCCAAATGTGGCAGTGGAGTGGATGCCAACTAGCGGAGCTTCCCCTTTTCAGAGGAGCTCCGCTTTAAGTACATATCTGGTCAAATGCAAAATCTGCATAGTGTCCCAGACTTGCCAATGATAGAAAATCACGGCCACTAGAGGTGCTCGCAGGGCTGGAGGAGATGCAGAGGCGATGCACCACCAAGCTGCCATCAATTCTGCCTTACCACTGGGGCTCTGGAACTTCTCCTCCACGCCTGTGAGCACCGCTAGCGCCGTGATTTTCTATCATTGGCGAAACTGGGATACTATGCAGATTTTGCATTTGACCAGATATGTACTTAAAGTGGTTGTAAACCCTCCACTTTCACCTTAGCTCATTCTAATCTATATATATATAACAGGCAGCTGATCACTGCCTGTGAAATTTCACTTACTCTTTCTGTTTCCTTATAATCTGTCCTGCAATCTGTAGTGATGTCAGCGGCGCTTGCGCAGTCCATAGCTCCTTTAACGGCACGCTGTTTCACTATACTCTGCATGCCGGGTCATTGACTCTCATTGGGAATGGCACAGAGGAAGCCTTGCGATGCTGTGCTCTCCTCCTCTCCTTCCTGGTTCTGCCCTCGTGACTGTATAAGACACATCACACAAGGGGAGTGAAACATAGCAGCATACATCAAGATAGAGGCTTGGTTTAGACGCGATCGCACATGCGCAAGATTTAGACAGGGAAGGAAAGAAAGGACGGAAATGACGTCCACACAAGAGCCAGCAACAAGAGCCAGTATTCACTAGTAAAGATGGCACAGCCGATACCTGGAAGAAGGTATTTCAAAACCTCGTTTGAATCACCTTTCAATGTGTAAGGCTTACACATACATTGTTGGATCATAATATTTAAAAAAATATAAAAAAGACTGTGGTTTACTTCCTCTTTTAATGAGTTATTACATTTTTAATAAACTGCCCACTAGATGGCGCTTCCCTTTCTGTACACACACACACAGGAGCCGTGGAGGAAATCGCATGAGATTCTGACAGGAATCGCACTGCATTCCTGTTCAAATTGCACCACAAAGTATTGATATTCGGTATCGGCGAGTACCTGACGGAAAGTATTGGTACTCGTACTCACCAATAAAAAAAACGGTATTGGTTCATTCCTAATACAAATGAAAAACATTTGTGCCCAAAGTTCAGCTTTAAAAATGCAGCAGTTAAAGTCCTAGGAAACACCATTTACCCAGAAGCCATTTCTCCTCTTATTTGCATAAAGTTTTATAGAGTACAAACACAAGCAGTTAAAACTTTCACAGCCTGACAATATTGGGCTCCGGTGCCATTATTCGCAAACAAAACCCTCCGCATAGCGGCGTACAAATCACGTCAGGATCGGCCTCCTTATGGCTTTACCAGCACCCATAACCATAAAGGGAATATCGATAAATCCAGCTTCTATTAACATCCGGCCGGCTGGTAATATCCAGTAAGTCAAAATAATGGTACATTGCCTTCAGCCGGGATCCAAGTAACAGAACCCAATGAAATTATATTTTACATGCTTCCTCCTCCTGCTTACATGAATCTTTCCAAAGCCTTTCCTGATCTGCTATATAACATCCAGGGACAATATCGGACGTCTGGATAATGCTGATTGTATCCTATTAACTATTATTACCGCCATTCCTTCGAGGGTAGACGGCGTTTGTGGCTCAGACACTTGCAATGAGGATTTAAAGCTGAACTCCAGGATGAATCCAACTTTTCTTTCCCCAGTCACAGTTGAAACCCCCTTATTATTAAAGGGGGCTTCCAGATTCTGATAAGTCCCCAGACCCCCACAACCACCGGGCCAGGGATGTGGGGATGAGGCCCTTTACCAGGAATTAGCAGCAGGGATGGCCAGATCTGCATGGCTACACTGAAGAAACTGAGACCAGTCAGTATATAAGACTTTAAGTGTTACTAAACCCAGGACCCAGCATTCAACAGATCTGGTCTCCCACAGTACACAGAACATGGAAATGCAATTGTTTTAGAAAATATAAACTGCTAAATACCTTTTCTCATCAGCAGTATATAACAGTCTTGTGACTTCTATCAGTGTCTGGTTAAAGCTTGTTTTCATTCTCATCTGGCTGTCCTATAAGGCTGCAGGACCCCTGACCCTCTGTCTGGACAGTGCTGATTGGCCCTGTGCTGATCACATGCACCATTCCAAGAAAAAAAAAACTCTAGCAATACACACGAAACTGAGCATTTGCAGTGTGACTCAGAAGGCTCTATTTTATCAGGAGATTGATTGGGGACAGTGGAAGAAGGGGAGGATCAGAGAAGATGAGATCAAACAGCCTTTTAACTCAGTGTGGAGGATTAACCCCTTAGGTTCCACAGTAAGCATAACAAGAATGCTTTACTGCATATGCAGACTGATTTTACTGTTGTGGGTTTAGTAACATTTTTAAGGACATTTTATTTTTAGTAAAACAAAACACATCCAAACACCAGCAACCAAAATACACAGCAAATGTGACCATACAAGTGAACCATAACCGACGGAAAAAAATACCTAACAAACAACCTAACTAGCAACTATTATGCACAATATATACAAAATGGGGAACACAGAAAAACAGGGCAATACCGGAGATGCAAAAGAAAAGCAAAACCAGGACTGGAACCAGGAACAAGGGGAGCAAGTACAATGCAGCAGGGTAAAGAATATATTACAAGGCAGGATCATAAATACAGTATGGCTCAGGATGAATTAGCAAGCTAATCTCTGGCTAGCAGGCAAAACACTGAAGCTTGAGGCACTTGTAGCGGAGGGACTAAACACCCTCCCAGCAGCCTGCATCAGGTGAAAATTATTTACTGAGATCTGCTGGCTTCTGGGAGACACCCGCAGGTGGACACTGGAACTGCAACCGTCCACCCTGGGAACCATAGTGCCACCAGCAGATGATCTAGGTCCCAACAACCTTGTCCTCATCAAAATGAAGAAAAGGTGCTTTGCCAGGGGGCTGCCTTGCAAGGCAACTCCCCTATGTTTAGGGCATATGGCCTGGTATGGTTCAGAAAGAGATGGGGAAGGGGGCGGGGGCTCTTGCTTGTTTCCCCCTTTCAGGATAGTAGCAATTTCCAAGGGAATAATAATCAGTTAGGACAGTCTATATGTGAACAGCTGAGGACCATGCACCAAAAAGGTGGCACAAGTCATGGAAGACTAGTAGTCCACCTTTCACAGCCTGAGATAACAAAAACTCCAGCTCAAGAGAGGAGGCTCTCAAGGTCACAAAGCGTACACAGGTACAACCTCAAACGAAAAGTCCAGCTTCCAGCCCAGGAGTGCTCAGCCAATGGAGCTCACAGATCTGTTCTCACACAGGGCAAAAGGACCATCTCCTCTGGACTCCAACCTATTTAACAGGAGCCCAGCTACTATCTGAGCACACATCCCCAGGGATTGTATAGGCCTTACTAAATATTCAGGCTAGATATTTGAATCCTCCCATCCTAATCTCCAGAAGCTACTCCTAGAGTCAGGGGGAGGTAATCAACCACCCAGGGAACCACAGTGACACCAGCTCCCCTATGTTGAGGGCATATGGTCTGGTATGGTTCAGGAACAGGTGGGTGGGTGGGGGCGCATGCTTGTTTCCCTCTTTCCTGGCAAGCCAGGCTGCATGTTTGGATTATGGATTTGGTATGGATTTTAAAGGGGACTTCAGGCATTTTTTTGGCTCATCACTAGTTGTCACCATTGATGTTCTAGTGTAGCGCTACCCCTGTGGGAGCCACTGTTAAATGTACACAGGTTCTTTCTCTAATCAGTGCAGGGTGGCCTGGCACACAGCTGTTGCCCATCCACTCCAGCTCAGTAAACAGTCTAGGGGTGTCTTTTTGTAAAAGTATTGCTGGTAGAACTTCAGAGGGGGTCTGGGAATGATGGAGGATACTGCAAAATTGAACACAATGCTAATGGAGGACACTTCTATCTTGATAGTAGCATTAGCAATTCCCAAGGGAATGATAATCAGCTAGGACAGTCTATACGTGCACAGCTGAGGACCATGCACCAAAAATGTAGCACAAGTCATGGAAGACTAAGGTAGTCCATGTTTCACGGCCTGAGATCAAGAAAACTCCAACTCAGAAGCCTTTACTTACAGGGTCCCAAAGCATACAGGGAGAAGTACAGCGTCCAGCCTAGGAGTGCTCCAGGGCAAGTAACCCCTGGAGCTCACAGATCCAATCCCACACAGGGATAAAAGACCCTCGACTCTGGACTCCAGCTTTTTTAACAGAAACCCATCCACCACCTGGGCACACCTCTCCAGGGATTGGATAGCCCCTACTAATAATGCAGGCTCAGCATTTGAATCCTCCCAACCTAATCTCCAGAAACTTCTCCTAGAGTCAGGGGGAGGTAATCAATCTCCTTTGGTACTGCTCAAGACTTGTGTAGTCTTGAGCAGACCAAACTAAACAATTCTGGCTCCTGTGGCTACAGCCTATGTAGTAATCAACAATGAAATGTGCAGGCGGCGGAGCCATGGCACGAAGTTCTCTGCAATGCAAAGAATTGTTGTTCCCCCCCGCCCCACTCATGCTATGTAGGAGCCAATACAGAAGCGACTGAGCTACTCCGAGCTTGCCTTCACAAAATTTATGGCAAATAAGTCATTTATGTCTCGTTGTAAACTGTACTAGGCTGCAATTGCCCTGTAATAAAATAGGAAAGCCACTCTGAAATACATGCCATCTTAATTTAAACATTCTGCGGGCCATGGTACCCTATCATGTGCTTCTTGCACATTTAATATTGGCGAGCCAGTTTTTCAGTAGGTTCCATGATAGGCCTAATGTCTTTTTACATCTGTTATCAATCTCTCCCCAGTTCCGATTTTTTTCCCCCCTCTCTTCCTCCTCTTTCTCTTATGTCGTTATTAATCTGCATCTCGCCATCCCTTCTTTCCCGATCCCCCTCCCTCTCCTTTTTCTGTTTAACTGAAGGCAATTCATCTTGGTTTAATTAATTCTTGCTTGCTGCTTTATCACCAGCCAGAATAAAAGCAAACTTAGTTATTTTTTTTAATTACAAAGCTAAAGGCATTAATTACCAGTACAGTAAATGCATTAGATCGTAGATGACTGAACTTCGGCAAAAGTGTCAGAACAAAGTGACAGAGCGGAAAGGCTTTCAGGATTCGAGATGGAGACCAGGTCAGAGGTCACCCAAGTATCCAGTACCGCGGTAGCGATCCAGAGTCCGCTAATGACTTGAGCGTGAATCGTGGCGGGGCAGCTGGCGTTAATGTATGCGGCTGCTTTGCCATCGTCATTAGTTATTCCTATAACATGCTCATTGCGAGCTCCCATGTGAAATACAACCTACTTAATGAAGAATTTCCAATATCTTTCAGCTAGGAGTCGACAAGCGGCACCGGTTCTGTTTAAACATGACACTAGTTATTATCCACTGAATGTAACATTGATATTAGCCAAAGTAAACAGAATGTGGTTAAAGAAGAACTCTGGTTAAGACTGAAATTTGAAGTCAAATTGAACCTTCGGTTTTTATATCAGATAATTATATTCCGGTTGCATCAAAAAAGAAAAAGTGTGCAAAGTCTTACAGCTTGTTTTCCTTAAAAAGTAGCCAAAACCTGAATAGAAAAGCCTGTCTCCTGCAAGCGTGCTGCAGGTAGGAACCCTTGCTCTCTGTGGGGAAGCAGTGATTTCTCTGCAGAGGTCCAGCACGCCCCTTGCTGCATCAGCGATAGAGTGACAGGATCTGGGCTACCTGCTGGTAGCACTGTGCTTCCAAGAACGGAAAGTTGTAGTTCCAGTGTCCACCAGCGGGTGTCTCCCAGCAGCCAGCAGTTTCTATAAATCAGTCTCCACCTGATGCTGGTTGCTGGGAAGGTATTTAGTCTTTCCTCTGCTAGTACACTTCACATCATTGTTTTGCTTTGCTTGCTTTGCTGCCAGATACTGCTAGCCATTTACTCTGCTCTTGCCTTGTACTTTTACCCTGAACCCTGAACCCTGCTGCTTTGTTCCTATTTTCCCTTGTTCCTGATCCCAGTTTCAGTTTCCCCTCCCTATATGTTCCTTGTTTCTCCAGTTTTACCTTGTTTTCCTGTGTTCCTATTTATATATATATATATGGTCTGGTATCAATTTCCTAGTGTAGCTATGCATATTTGGTCATCTCTGCTGATGATCCCTGGCATGGACCTCTACAATTGGCAAAGCTCGAGCTCCCTGCTGATTGGAGAATTCTAGCAATGCAGGGAAAGAAAATCCATCAGAACCCTTGGTTAAAACAGCACACATATTACACAAAAACACTGGTTAGACACACATTTAACGCTTTCATCACCCTAGATGTTTAACCCCTTCTCTGTCATGAATACAGTGACAGTGCATATTTTTAACACTGATCATTGCATTAGTGCCACTGGTTCCCACAAAGTGTCAAAAGTCTCAGTTAGTGTCAGACTGTCCGCTGCAATATCGCACTACCACTAAAAGTCGTTGATCACCAGCATTATTAGTATAAACAAATAAATAATTAAATAAAAATTCCAGTATTCAGTATATCCCATAGTGGACGCTATACCTTTCGCATGAACCAATCAATACACGCTTATTGGGATTTTTTTCCCAAAAATATGTAGCAGAATACATATTAGCCTAAATTGATGAAGAAATTTTATTTTTATTTTTTTTTTATTGGGTATGTTTTATAGCAGAAAGTTAAAAAAATTGTTTTTTTTTGTTTTTTTTTTCAAAATTGACGGTCTTTTTTCGTTTATAGCGCAAAAAATAAAAAAAGTTGATCAAATACCACCAAAAGAAAGCTCTATTTGTGGTGAAAAAAGGACACACATTTTATTTGGGTACAGTGTCGCCAAACAGCGCAATTGTCAGTTAAAGTAACGCAGTGCCGTATTGCAAAAAACGGCTTGGTCAGGAAGGGGGTGAATCTTCCGGAGGTCAAGTGTTTAAACTAAAATCCAGTTGGACTAAAGGCAAAACTTTTTATTTCATTTTGGATAGAGTAGAGACGGGTTATAACCCATATCAGTTTTTATTGCTTTCTCTGTCCCATTTTGTCTATTTGGAAAGTCCATCCCCGGGCCCAATTGTGTCATATGGTATCTGAGCTTAAACAGGGTTAACAATGCCCCTTCTTACCTCATGAGATGGCGTTCATATTTGTTGACAAGCAGAAGCACTGCATGCTGGGAGAAAACTAGGAGCTCATACATACCTGGAAGTACCAGGTATCTTGTAGGGGCTCCAACAGAGGGACAACATGGCAGGGGAGCACAGCAAAGGTGCATCAGGGTAATATTTCATGATAATCTGTCATTTGCTCATTCAAGATTCTCTAACTTTCAATTTTGATAACCAACACTCTATGGCGTAAAGGTTGTGGACATCTGACCAGCACAATTATATGAGCTGTTCGGACATTCCATTCAAAAATGTCTGGACATTATTATGGAGCTGTCCCCCCCCCTTTGGGGCTATAATATCATCCACTCCTCCACCAGAAGAGCATTTGTGAAGTCAGGTACTGATGTTGGATGAGAAAACCTGGCTCACAATGGTGTTCCAATTTATCCCAAAGGTCTTCAGTAGGGTTGAGGTCAGGGCTTTGTGCAGGCCACTTGAGTTCCTTCATACCAAACTGACCATACTATATCTTCATGGAGCTGGCTTTTGTGCATATGGGCAAAGTAAGGATGAGACAAATAAGAGCCTACCCCAAACTATTGCCACAAAGTTTAAAGCACACAATTGTCTATATCAGCCTTTCTCCATCTTTTCAACACAGAAGAGCCATCAAAAAAAAACTTTCCGGTCTCAGGAATCCCCTGCTAAACATCACTATATTAACAACTCATGATACATTAATGTGATGGCCAGTGGGAAGATTTAGCGAGTCCAGACCAATGGTGTCAGTGGGAACTTATCTGAGATGCAGAAATTGCTCATTGTTCAAGGGCCTCCCTAGCAACCTTTGGAGAAACTCTCGGGTTCCATGGAACCTTGGTTGAGAAACCCTGGTCTATAATGTCTTTGTATGCAACAACAGTACACTTCAATGGACGCGTCTGAACTCAATAATTTGGAGAGGTTTCCACAACTTTTGGCCATATTATGATTTACTTTTAACTGCTTGACTCACAAGTCTTAAGATTCTCCAACCAGCAACGAGTTCCAAGCATATCAAGGGCGCTTAATGTAGTACATGAATACTTTCTAATGTAATATTTTACATTACTATCAGAAGAACATGACAGAAGCATAGACAACTAATGTTACATGAGACAAAATGATTAAAAACAACTTTTGTTACATTTAATGTTAGAACAAAAGCTGACAATACATCTACAGATGTGCGCCAAACCCTCGAGAACCCAACATCCCACGAATTCAAAACTAAGCTGAAACTTTGAAAACTCCCATGATGCTCTCTGTTCTGGCAAGTGTTTGCCAAGAAGCGTTTTTTTTTTATGTCGGCGAGAGAATCGTTTTTCCCCTGGAGTTAATTAAGTCAGATTTGGAATAGCTGCTCTATTTTAATCAGCTCTCATCGAGTCCGAGCGGCGGTTGCTTCCTTCTCTCAATCACATTGTAATTGTAGTCATGTCCTAATGGAATTCTTTCTGTTTTCCGTGTACAAGGGGAGATGATGGGAATTGCATTACAAGACAATCCGGGGGTGAATTAATAATTTGCATTATCCTTTCCTAGGTCAGGAGATGACATTTTCCACTCTGCCAGTGGAAAACCTTCCAGGATTGGTTTAGTTCTTGACAAGCAACAAGCAGTAATGAAAAATGGGATAAGCACGATGGAGATAAGCTGCTTTGCCCAGGATCAATTTTAAATGATATAATTTGATGTTTGTGACCACCTGACTATCACACCTACCTATATGGCAAATATATAAGGACTGTCCTCCAAGAGATTGAGTGCAGTTGTTTCCAGTGGAGGGTACTGTTAATACTACAGCATACAAAGATATTTTAGACAATTGTGTTCTTCCAGCCTTGTGGAAGCATTTTGGGAAAGACCCTTTCCTGTTCCAGTATGAATGTGTACAAAGCCAGCTCCATAAAGACATGGTTGGATGAGTTTGCTGTGAAGGAACTTCAGTGCTCTTCATAGAAGACTGACCTCAACCCTATTGAACACCTTTGGGATTAATTGGGCTGCATTGGGATGACTCCAGGCCAAGTCTTCTCATCCAATATCATTACCTGATTTCACAAATGATCTTTTGGCTAAATGGACACAAGTTCCCACAGAGGCACTCAAAAATGTTGTGGAAAGTCCTCCTAGAAGAGTGAAGGCTGTTATACTCACAAAGGGTATGGAGGGGACTCCATATTTATGTTTCCACTCATATAGGTGTTACATTCAGGTATGTGATGATAGTGAGGTCTAATGAGCCCCAATCTGTATGGAGAGAATGGGGAAGCTGTACTGAACATCCTTTAGAACAGGGGTCTCCATATTTTCAAAACAAAGGTCAAGTTTACTGCTCTTCAAACTTTAGGAGGGTCAGACTGTGGCCAGTAATGCCGCGTACACACGGTCGGACTTTTCGACCGGACTGGTCCGACAGACGCCGACGGACCAAATCCGGTGGACAATCCGATCGTGTGTGTGCTTCACCGGACCTTCAGCGGACTTTTCCCGTTGCAAATCTGACGGACTTTAGATTTGGAACTTGCTTCAAATATTTACTTCGTAACTCCGCCGGACCCAGAAATCCGCTCGTCTGTATGCTAGTCCGACGGACAAAAAATGACGCTAGGGCAGCTATTGGCTACTGGCTATCAACTTCCTTATTTTAGTCCGGTGTACGTCATCACGTATGAATCCGTCGGACTTTGGTGTGATCGTGTTTAGGCAAGTTCGTTCGTTAGAAAGGCCATCGGAAGTCCGTCAAAAGTCAGTCGAAAGTACGCTGGAAAGTCTGTCGGACCCACCCGGGCGAAAAGTCCGACCGTGTGTACGCGGCATAAGAGTAAATAATGCCATAGGCTTGGTGATCAATGGGAGGAAAAAAATACATAATTGAGGTCAGTGGGAGAATTTGTTCCCCGTCTTTGGAGGAGGATTAGTGCCTCGTATCAGTGGAAGGAAAATGCCCCAATGGCCAGATAAAGGCAAGCAGGGGCCACATCTGGCTCACGGGTCGCAGTTTGGAGACCACTGCTTTAGAAGGTCAACAAAATGCTGTTACGGTTGGCAGCTGCAGCTCTTGATTTAGCATCAAAATTTCGAAAGAATGCTAAGAGTCATTTATGGGGGCCAGTGACTCTGAAATATCAGGTTGGACTTACTCTGCATGTGAATTGGACGCTGTATGGAACCAAAGACCTGACAAACATTGCCTAAAGCAGAACTCCAGAAATGCTTTTTGTTCCAAACTACCGTTGGTCCAGCTTGGCTCAATGTAAGTTTCCATATCTGATTTTCAGAGGTTCACTAGGGATGCTGAAAATCACTGGCGTTTGTGCTACATACAGTGATATCCTGGTTCTGCTTCTTCTCAGGTGGCTGGTCACGTGAGCGCTGGGTGGCGCTCTGAAATGAGGTATATACCTACATTTTTTTTTTTTTTATAAAACACAGACGCTGGGACAGATTACATTATTAAACAGAGAGGCTAGTGTGACTTGCGAACTGTAATTTTTAGCAGCAGGAGGGGAGGGGGCAGACAGGGAAAAGACAGGCAGGGAGGGAGGGGGGAGAGAGGACAGAGGAGGACAGGAGAGTTGCGGATGATGGGGGCACGTAAATTGACCACGGTGTCAGGGCTCAGTAGCCATGATATACCGTGGTCAGTTTACGGGGGGGAAGGCAGAAAGTGTCAGGATCAGCCAGGTATTTTACGTGTTACAGGGGGCCAAACTACACGGCACAAGCACTGTGCTGTATAACATGCTTTAACCACTTAAGGACCAGAAGGATGTACCCCCTTAATGACCAGGCCATTTTTTGCGATACGGCACTGTGTCACTTTAACTGATAATTGCGCGGTCGTGCGACTCTGTACCCAAACAACATTGATGTCCTTTTTTCCCCCACAAATAGAGCTTTCTTTTGGTGATATTTGATCACCTCTGCGGTTTTTATTTGTTGCGCTATAACCAAAAAAAGACAGACAATTTTGAAAAAAAACAATATTTTTTTACTTTTTGCTATAATAAATATCCAAAAAAAAAATGTAAAAAACTAAATTCTTCACCAGTTTAGGCTGATATGTATTCTACTACATATTTTTGGTAAAAAAAATTGCAATAAGCGTATATTGATTGGTTTGCGCAAAAGTTATAGCGTCTACAAAATAGGGGAAAGATTTATGGTTTTTTAATTATTTATTTATTTATTTTTTTACTAGTAATGGTGGTGATCAGCGATTTTTAGCGGGACTGCGACATTGCAGCGGGCAGATCAGACACTTTTGACACTTTTTTGGAACCAGTGACATTATTACAGTGATCAGAGCATAGGTGTGCGCAGCCTATTGCATTAGGGTGTGCACCCCAAAGCTCAAACACATACTACCGATCACTCACAATGAAAGGGAAGGGGCCGGTAAATTACATGTTTACCGGCCCCTTCCTCCACTCATCCTAAAACATCCCCAGCAGTAACAGGTGGAGGAAGAGGAGAGTAGGGAAGTCGGCAGCGCTGCAGGGGGGGGGGGAGGAGCCAGGGCAGTAGGGGGAATATGTGCTCCACAGGGTGATTAGGGTGTTCTTGGGCACACCTGGCACACCCTGTGCGCACGCCTATGGATCAGAGCTAAAAATAGCCACTGATCAATGTATAAATTACACTGGCAAGGAAGGGGTTAACACTATGGGGCGATCAAGGGGTTAAGTGTGTCCTAGGGAGGTGTTTCTAACTGGGGGAGGGGGGACTGACAGGAAGTACAGGGAAATCGCTGTTCCTGATCACTAGGAACAGGTGAACTCTCCCTGAACTCTCCTGTCAGAACGGGGATCTGCTTTGTTTACACTGGCAGATCCCCGTTCTGCCTCTCTCTCTCATTGGCTCCCACGCTGTGCAGTGAGCACGCCCCCACAGTGACTCGTGCACGAAACGACGTACGGGTACATCGTTTTGCCCAATAGGGCAGCTGTATATATGCGGTGGGCGGTCCTTAAGTGGTTAAAGGAACAGGATCCTTTTTTTTTTTTTTTTTTTTTAGGGAAACAAATGCTTTAAGCTGCGTAGGGGTTTTTTTTAACTGTCAGGGCGATAAGGATGTGGAACTCTCTTTCACAATTGGTTGTGGCAGAGGGAAGTATTGACATTTTTTAAGAGACTCTTGGACGTGCATCTTAAAGAACACAACATACAGGGATAGGGGAAATAATTGTAGACACTGACACACATACACCTACACAGGTTAAACTGGATGGATTATTGTCTTTATTAAACCTTACCTACTATGTAACTATGTAACTAACTATATACGTGTATACTAGAGCTGCACGATTAATCGTTAAGAATCGTTATCGCGTTTTTTTTCCTGTTGGGATCTTGACAAAGTATTTCCCGATTCTTTCTATGCAGAGAATTCTCTCTGCTCTGCTAAAGCCGACAGCCTCAAAAGAAAGAAAAAAAAAACGGTCTGCCAAGAATTACAACATTCTTTAGCAGTGGAACTTAAGTATAAACATTGTAACAATTTGTCATTCAGATCAAAGGAATAGACTTTGGTGTGTAAATGAGAGAAGTTTAACCACTTAAACACTAAACCTTTTTCTGACATTTGTTTTCAAGTTAAAAATCATTTTTCTTGCTAGAAAATTACTTAGAACCCCCAAACAGTATATATATATATATATATATATATATATATATATATATATATATTTAGTAGAGACCCTAAAAGCCTCATACACACGATCGGACTTCAAACAAACTTTTCCGTGGATTTCTGTCCAAAGGGCGTTGGCCGTGAACTTGGTATGCATACACACGGCAGGGCTTTTTCAGCCAACTTTCACCAAATCACGTGGTTTTTCAGCTCTTTACCGCCACCCTTTGGTCAACTTCTATATTGTTGTTTGAACTTTTGCATTGGTTCTGAGCCTTGCGTGTTTGTACTTTGGACTAAAGTCCTATGGACTTGTGTGCACACGATAGGATTTTGCACCATAGGACTTTTGTTGCAGGAAAGTTTGTCTGTTTGCACAGCCAACATTTGTCCGATGAAAAACGAAAAAGTTTGTCCGATGGAGCGTACACACGGTCGGATGTTGCTTTAAAACAGGTAATTTGCATGTTTGTTGTCAAAAAGTCCGATCATGTGTATGGACCTTAAAGTTAACCCAATTTTTTTTTTTTTGGTATAATGTGAAAGATTTTACGCTGTGAAAATCGTGATCTTTTTATTCTAAGCAAAAAAATCCTGATTCTCCTTTTTGCCAGAATCGTGCAGCTCTAGTGTATACTGTCCTACAATACTTTATGCTAATCACATATCTCCATTCCTGGGTTGGGTATCTGATCTTCCTACCCTGTTTCCCCGAAAATAAGACCTAGCGTGATTGTTGGTGATGACTGCAATAAAAGCCCTACCCCCCAAATAAGCCCTAGTTAAAGTCCTTGTAGGTCTTATTTTCAGGGTAGGGCTTATTTTCAGGGAAACAGGGTAGGGCTTATTTGGGGGGTAGGGCTTATATTTGCAGCCATCACTGACAATCACGCTAGGTCTTATTTTTGGGGAAACAGGGTATGTATAGAGGGTGTTGCTATTTGCTTTTAATGGGAACATTTAAAAATATTGGAGAAATAAAATAACTTTTTTAATACTAATGTTGCCTCATGTTCACCTTTCTAACCCATAGAGTCTCCATGGTTTTCTTTGTATAGATTATTGGATGTGGCACGGTGAAGGTCTGTCAAATTTACCGAGAGGGTAATGGTCATAAGATGTCCATGAGCTTTTGACTATAGAGTGTAGACCAGCCTTTCTCAACCTTTTCAACACAGAGGAACCCTTGAAATAGTTCTTGGGTCCCAGGGAACCCCTGCTAAAAATTAGAAATCTACAACTCATGATACATCAGAGTGATGGTCAGTGGGAAGAATGGTCCTTACACTTGTGGTCATTGGGAAGAATTACCTTCTTACAGATAGTTAAAAAGATCAATGGTGTCAGTGGGAACTTGAGATCTGAGAGGCAGAAATTGCCCAGTGCTGAAGGAACCCCTAGCAATCTCTGAAGGAACCCTAGGTTTCCACGGAACCCTGGTTGAGAATCACTGGTATAGATTGTTGACGAAATTAAAAAGTTAAAGAGACGTTAAAGTGTAAAGTGACTTTGGAGTTTTCAGAAAACATTATATTAATACGGTATTATGTGAACTCAATGTAAATGCTCGGTAGGTCTGAAAATGTTTTCCAACAAACGCCTTCTATGGGGATCGAAAGGAACCCTCTTGAGTTGAGCAGAAGGTCCCTCTCCTACAAGGTATGGAGCCATATTACAGAATAGGCAAGGGCTGATTAAAATTTTCAATGCTCTGCGGAGTTCAGCATTGAGGGTAGCATTGTCAGCAGCTTTTTAGTTATTCCCGGAGATGTGAGCTCATGGCTTTCCATTGCTTTCTACGACTGGAAGAACGTTAGAAAGCCAGGTGGAACGACGCCTGGAATTGCGTTAATTGAGTGTTTTTTCTCCCTATGGAAACATCACGCTGCTGTAATAATTAATATATCTATAAACTCCCAGGAAGGCGGCTTTAGGAAAAAAATGAAAATGGGTTGCACAAATTCTATAAAAGCAACAAGAATGATTAAGTCAATAAGGAAATTACAACAGGAATGTGATCGATGGCTATCAAATTTTAAACCATTTTAAAGAACCTTATTTATTTTATTTTAAATAACATAGATGCAGACCCTAACTGCAGGACATTACATTTGCTGAAGCACCGCATATTTTTATATAATTACGATTTTACAGGATTTATATAGTGCGGACGGTTTGGGCAGCTCTTTACGATATAAAGAGAGACAATCGAGTTACAATACAATACAGGACAAGAGGATTAGGAAGGCTTTACAGTATATCAAAAACAATATTTGTTTTTTATTTTTTTTCTTATCCTTTGTTACTGGTCCCCTGTGGCCTCTTAGCAGCTACCTTCTGTCTGCATATGGATGGCATTTCTCCGGATATGTAAAGATTGAAGCACTACTTCGTCCTGACATGTGGTGCCCATGATATGGGCTTAAGCCTCGTACACACGATCGGATTGTTGGCCAACAAAGCGTCAGACTTTTGTCCGAAGGGCGTGTGCCAGGAACTTGTCTTGCATACAAACGGTACACAATTGTCGGCCAACAAACACGAACGTAGAGACGTACAATGAGGAAATTCAGCTCTTGAGCGCCACCCTTTGGGCACCTTCTGCTAATGTCGTGTTTTGTGAGCATTGATTCCGAGCATGCGTGTTTGTACTTTTAACTTTTGTGTGACGGACTTGTGTACAGAGGATAGGAAAATCAGACAACAGACCATTGTCCACCGAAAATTTACTAGCCTGTCATTCAACATTTGTTGGTCGAAAGTTGGACAACAATTGTCTGATGGAGCGTACTAACAACCGGATTTTAGGCCGACAGCCTGTCATCACACAAT
Source organism: Aquarana catesbeiana (assembly GCF_042186555.1). Classification (NCBI taxonomy): domain Eukaryota; kingdom Metazoa; phylum Chordata; class Amphibia; order Anura; family Ranidae; genus Aquarana; species Aquarana catesbeiana. Next base: position 783,242,008 of record NC_133325.1, on the reverse strand, counting down.
TCCCGGAGGAAAATCCGATCGTGTGTACGAGGCTTTAGTCGATGACTTACAATGAGCCCAGCTGAGTTAATATATGTCTACAAAAAACATAATACATTGAGTTCTGCTTTAAGTATTTTTTACATTTTGTTTTGGCTAATGCCGCGTTCACACCGCGTTCCTAAGGTGCACCGCGTACACCGCATACCTAATAATAAAGTGGCTTGTGAGTGCATGTTTCCATTAAAACAGATGTTGGCGGCTGGCTGGCTGCCTTGTAATAAGGAGCTTTAAAGGGGGTTGTAAAGGTTTGTGTTTTTTTACCTTAATGCATCCTTTGCATTAAGGTGAAAAAACATCCTATGATCACTGGCCCCCCAGCCCCCTCGATTTACTTGAGCCCTGGAATGTCCTGCGTCGCGAACGCGCTCTTTCTTTGCTCGGTCTTCTCGGCTCTACTCGGCTCTTCATTGGATAGATTGATAGCAGCAGCACAGCCATTGGCTCGTGTTGCTGTCAATCAATTCCAATGGTGCAAGGGCCGGGGGGCGGGGCCGAGTCCTGTAGTCAGCAGCTATGGACGCCGAATACAGGTCTCGGGAGCGCGCCCGCAAGGTAACCCTCTTGGGAGAGCACTTCCCAGAGGGGGTTATCAGATGCGGGGAGGAGCCGAGACAGTCGCTGAGGGATCCCAGAAGTCGAGGATCGGTGCCACTCTGTGCAAAACGAGCTGCACAGTGGAAGTAAGTATGACATGTTTGTTATTAAAAAAAAAAAAATATTCGAACCTTTAGTGTCACTTTAAGCCCATATTGTGGGTGAAACGTGTCAGTAGCAGAGTCAGGGGTGGATCCAGGGGTGGGGCAACGGGGCAATTGCCACCCCCGAGAAATTTGTTGTGGGCCGGGCGGGCGGGTGAGAGAGCGGGCAGATGAGGGATCGGGCGGCTCCCCGAGGGGGTGAGGGAGAGGGCGGTTTCCCGAGCGGATGAGGGAGTGGGCGGTTCCCCGAGCGGATGCGGGAGCGGGCGGCTCCGCGAGAGGACCGGGCGGCTTGGGCGGGTAAGAGCAGGCTAGGTGGTGTGAGTGGGGGTGGCTGGCCAATCAGCGAGCCGGCGTGCAGGGGAGCAGAGAGATGACATCATCTCTCACTGCCCTGCATCCCTGCAGTAACTTCTGCCCTCAATGTACAGGCAGTGTGGGAAGCAGAGAGATTACATTATCTCTCTGCTGCCTGATCTGAAAGGAGGCAAGCAAAACACCACCTTAGCAGCTATGTGACAATCCGCAAGGTGTCAGGTGACATGGCAAGTGACAATCTGCATCTGGTGGCAGGTGATGTGACAATCTGCAATGTGTGGCAGGTGACGTGGCAAGTGACAATGTGCAAGGTGTGGCAGGTGACGTGGCAAGTGACAAATCCACATCTGGTGGCAGGTGACGTGGCAAGTGACAATCCGCAACATGTGGCAGATGACAATCTGCATCTGGTGGCAGGCAAGTGACAATCCGCAATGTGTGGCAGGTGACGTGGCAAGTGACAATCCGCATCTGGTGGCAGGTGACGTGGCAAGTGACAATCCGCAATGTGTGGCCGGTGACGTGGCAAGTGACAATCTGCATCTGGTGGCAGGTGATGTGGCAAGTGACAATCCGCAATGTGTGGCCGGTGACGTGGCAAGTGACAATCTGCATCTGGTGGCAGGTGATGTGGCAAGTGACAATCCGCAGTGTGTGGCCAGTAACGTGGCAAGTGACAATCTGCAACGTGTGGCAGGTGACGTGGCAAGTGACAATCCCCAACATGTGGCAGGTGACAATCCGCATCTGGTGGCAGGCAAGTGACAATCTGCAACATGTGGCAGGTGACGTGGCAAGTGATAATCTGCAATGTGTGCCAGGCGACAGTGGCAAGTGACACGCTCAGGGCTCCCACTGATTCTGCATTATGGTGAGTTGAACCATTAAATTTTATATTACAATATATTAATAGAAATAACAACCATGGTGCTGGGATAATTGAAGCGCCAACACCAGCCATTTCCTCGATAAATTGCCCACAAAAAAACGTATTTTCTGGCAGTGCCCCTCCCGAGACTAGACTCTGGATCCGCCCCTGAGCAGAGTCACATCTGGCATTGATGTAAATGTTTGATTGGCCTTGTTTGGTGTCAATAAAGCTTGTTGCAAATCAACTAAAAAAAAGTAAAGTGAAATGTGACTTGCATTTTTAAGATACTGATCCAGGAAAGCCCTGCGCCTGTGCCAAGTTGCTGCCACAAGGTTGCCAAGAGCAGTGCCATTTGTAAATGTTTGTCTATTGCGTTTTTCAGGATGGGTTTCCTGATGGTGATAGCAGTGGACCAGGCCTGCTAGTGCCAAAAAAAAAGAAAAAGCCAATTGTAGCCTCCATCAGAAGCTCAACTGAGGGGCAGTGCAAGGATTTTTGTCTACTCAGGCGAAAGTGCTTTTTGCTGCCCACCCCCCTCCACCCCGTCCATCCAGCACCCCTGTTCTATGTGTCCGCTCCTCCCTGCTCCAATGCTCTCCAGGCTCTGACAGCTCCATTGCTCTCCAGCAGGCACCCGGTGTCTTTCCCCAGGAACATTGGAAGTAGAGGTGGTCCATCATGCAGAATCTCAGTCCCCATCACATGGAGAACAAGCGCTGCTTCCCCAACCACTTCTCTGACTACAAGGGCAGCCTGGTGTCTGGCCAGGGCAGTGATGTGGAGGGGCTGTGATCAGAACCATAGACAGCATCGTCCAGCAGCTACCTGCCCAGGGGCGGCCAGGAGGGGGGCTGTACGGGGGTCTGGCTGGGGTGGCATACATGCTCTACCACATCTCCCAGTGCCCCGCATCTGGTGCTCACAGGGACACCCACCTCAGCCGAGCCAGCTCCCTCATCGAATCATGCATGCTGCACTATGACCAGGAGCTGGACCAGGAGACCCGGGCATCTTTCCTGCTGGGCGGTGCGGGTCTATGCCGGGGGCCGCGATGAGCTACAAGGTGGCCGGACGGTTGGGCTACACCAAGCCCTTGGGCAGGTTCCAGGAGCCACTTGGCTTCGTGGAGTGTGGATCCGACGAACTGCATAGCTCCCAACCGTCCCAGATTTTGAGGGACTGTCCCTGATTTGGAACAATGTCCCTCCGTCCCTCATTCCTCCTCATTTGTCCCTCATTTTGGTCTGATCTATATAGATGTATATAAAATACACTTTTTATCTTTCAAAAAGTGTTTTCCAGCGCTAAACCTTTCATCTGATTTATAATTGCTGCATTTGTAATTCCAAAAGCCAATATAAAGGAATAGTAGTGTTAAAAAAAAAAAGCACTTGTGGGTTTAACTAATCTTATTTTTTTGTACAATTCTCCTTTAAGGGGACGTGGCAAGGGGTGTGTCCTAAGCCTGCATACTTTTGCTGATAGGTGTCCCTCATTCCCATCTCAAAAAGTTGGGAGGTATGGCTCTACCACGTCTCCCAGTGCCCCGAGTTCAGTGCCCACAGGGACGCCCACCTCAGCCGAGCCGGCTCCATCATCGAATCATGCATGCTGCACTATGACCTGGAGCTGGACCAGGAGACCCGGGCATCCTTCTCGCTGGGCGGTGCAGGGGTGGGGGGTCTATGCCAGGGGGCCGCGATGATCTACAAGGCGGCGGGACGGTTGGGCTACACAAAGCCCTTTGGACAGGTTCCGGGAGCTCTGGGGGACGTGTGTATGCCACTCGTTCATGGGCAGGAGCGGCTATTTGTGTGCTGCTCTGGTCCTCCTGCTGCAGGGCACAGAAGGTGGTGGTGGTGCCCCCAACGGATGTGCACTCTAGGCTGGCGCCTACCTTGCCTATAGGTAGCGCCAACCCTGGCTGTCACCCCCAGAACAGGAAATGGCGAAAAAAAAATGGACTTTCATGGCAGGATCTACTTTTGAATTAAAGCCACCGTTTAAAAAAAATAATGCAAATGATATTAAAATTGACATTAACATGCTAAAGGTTATATGAGAATTTAGTGGTTGAGTTTACATTACATGTCCTTTAAATTACTTTGCATGTAGCAATTAGCGCACACTTATCGGAAAGGCGCCCACGAGCCAGCCTGCCGCGGGTATACTATTCTCTTGACCTTATGAGAGCGGACTGTCTCGTTCCGCACTCCCCTTCTTTGGCAGTTCAGTGAGCGCAGAACTATTAGATAGTTGTACTCAGCAGGAGTGACCTTTTTAATATTCCTGCACACTTGTGCACTATTTAAATAGAGCCTGCAGCAGCGGAGGATTTTTCTGAAAAAAAAAAGGATACGCTCAATCGGTAGGTACTGTCAAGGGCTCGGGATTTAACACAAGGTCAAGGAGGAACTTTGCAAGATGGAGCTCGGCTCAGGAGGAGGCCTTCAAGTTTTGCAAAAGACAATAAGGTCTAATTATTTCTAACACTTTAAAAAAACATAATTCTCCTAACAGATATTGTTCAACTTTATAAGCCTTTAAAATAATAAAATAGAGATTGATGAAGAAACTTAAAAAAGTCCGTACTGACGTTAGTTTGAAAGAATCAACCGCAAAAAAAAAAGTTTGCACACCATGCAAGGTACCTTCCCTTGCTTAACCGCTTCAGCCCCGGAAGATTTTACCCCCCTTCCCGACCAGAGCACTTTTTGCGATTCGGCACTGCGTCGCTTTAACTGACAATTGCGCGGTCGTGCGACGTTCCACCTGAACAAAATTCACGTCCTTTTTTTCCCAGAAATAGAGTTTTCTTTTGGTGGTATTTGATCACCTCTGTGGTTTTTATTTTTTGCGCTATAAACAAATAAAGAGCGACAATTTTGAAAAAAAAAAACGCATTATTTTTTACTTTTTGCTATAATAAATATCCCCAAAAATATATAAAAAAACATTTTTTTTTCCTCAGTTTAGGCCGATATGTATTCTTCTACATATTTTTGGTAAAAAAAAAATCGCAATAAGCGTATATTGATTGGTTTGCGCAAAAGTTATAGCGTCTACAAAATAGGGGATAGTTTTATGGCATTTTTATTATGATTTTTTGTTTTATCAGTAATGGCGGCGATCTGCGATTTTTATCGGGAATGCGACATTATGGTGGACACATCGGACACTTTTGACACCATTTTGGGACCATTGTCATTTATACAGCGATCAGTGCTCTAAAAATGCACTGATTACTGTGTAAATGACACTGGCAGTGAAGGGGTTAACCACTAGGGGGCGATGAAGGGGTTAAGTGCGTCCTAGGGAGTGATTCTAACTGTGGGGGGGGATGGGCTACCACTGACCTGACAGGTAGCAGTGACCGCAAGCACGCTAACCCCGCCAATTAAAGGGGACGTACAGGTACGCCCATTTGCCCACCGCTGCCATTGTGCCGATGTATATCGGCGTGCAGCTGTCGGCAAGTGGTTAATGTCCTTGTCTGCAGTAACAGTGCAGACTGCAGTAAGATGAATATAACCAATGCAGTGGGGTTGATGTACTAAAACTGGAGGGTGCAAAATCTGGTGCAGATGTGGATGGCAGCCAATCAGCTTCTAACTTCAGCTTTAAGAGTTCCCTTCACTGGAAATAAGGGGCGAAGTCCAACCCCTGAAAAACATCCCCCGCACCATAATCCCCCCTCCACCAAATGATTTGGACCAGTGCACAAAGCAAGGTCCATAAAGACATGAATGAACGAGTTTGGGGTGGAGGACCTGGACTGGCCTGCACAGAGTCCTGACCTCAACTCAAAAGAACAGTGGTTCTCAACCCTGTCCTCAAGTACTCCCAACAGGCCATGTTTGCAGGTTTTCCTTTATCTTGCACAGGTGCTTTAAATCAGAGTCAATGGCTACGTATTTTGGACAGCTATTTTATCTAGGATTCCCAAAAAATGGTCCCAAATGTTGGGGTTACTTGAGGGTTGAGAACAACTGCAATAGAACACCTTTGGGGTGAATTAGAGTGGAGACTGCGCGCCAGGCCTTCTCGTCCACATCAGTACCTGACCTCTAGGGTTGCCATCTCATCCCTTTAAAACTGAACACGTATGAATTACACAGGTTCTGTGGCTGATTAAGGAGGTAATTAAACTTTTTTTTTAATTTTTTAAAGGGTTTTAAAAGGATGAGGTGGCAACCCTAGCCTGACCTAACAAATGCTCTTCTGGAAGAATGGTCAAACATTCCCATAGACACACTCCTAAACCTTGTGGACGGCCTTCCCAGAAGAGTTGAAGCTGTTATAGCTGCAAAGGGTGGGCCAACTCAATATTGAACCCTACGGACTAAGACTGGGATGCCATTAAAGTTCATGTGTGTGTAAAGGCAGGCGTCCCAATACTTTTGGTAATATAGTGTATCTGCATTGCTGTTGTAAAGGGGTAAAACCTCAAGTTAAAAATGTTCAGCGCTAGAAGTGGCAAGTAATGATTTCCAGTGGCGGCCGGACCATTAGGGGCGCAGGGGCCCCCCTAATTCAGGCACCTGGCCTCTAATTTACATGCAGGGCACCGGACGCATAGATTTCAATTCGTTTTTTTTTTTTTTAAGCACATGATTAGAGTCTGAGGCTCTAATTGGCTTAAAAAAAGGATGGGCTCGGGGTGCAGAGCGCTGTGCCCTGAGCCCACCCAGTTGAGTGACAATAGCAAATAAATATTCGCTATTGTATTTCTGATTCTCCTCCCAGCCAATCAGGAAGCTGCTCCTGGGACCCGATTGGCCGAGAGGAGAACCGATCAAAAAGGGAAGCCGCCGAGGATGAAGCTGGCGTGAAGCCGGAGATGGAGGGTAAAGCCGCCGAGGAGGAGGCCGCCACCATGGAGGAGGAGACGCAGGAAGAGTCGAAGCTGCTAGATGCGGTAAGTGCTGGACGAGCGATCGAGTGACCAACCAACCAATGGATGGATGGATGGACCGACCAGGGGGGGAGGTGGCGACGGGTGTCTTGTCCCATAAAATATACAGCACCGGCCACCACTGATGATTTCTAAACTGCACCGCACTCATGCAATCACTGGAGATCGCAAACTGCTACAACCAGAGCAGGACTAAGAAGGATGATCGTTGATCGTTGGTATTTTACCATGAACTGTCAGTGACAACTCAGTCACACTTCTGAGGATGGCGATGGAATGCGCCCCAGAACAAGACAGCTTCATGTGTATGCAAAGGCTAGGCATTAAGATCCCCTGGCGTTGTCACCACATATATCTGTATTGCTGTTATAAAGGGGTCAAACCAGTGGCGGCCCATGCACTGTGGGCGCCGCCCCCCCATCCATACACCCGGCCCCTTTCAGGACACGGATTCCTATGGCGGGGGCGGGAGGGGGTGATACTTTTTGAAGCACCTGATTAGAGCCAGAGGCTCTAATAGGCTTCAAAATAGGGTGGGCTCAGGGCGCAGAGAGTGCGCCCTGAGCCCACCCAATTGTGTGACGATAGCGATTTAGATAGCTAACCTTCCTCCCCGCCAATCAGGAGGCAGGGCTTCAGACCTGTTTCCTGATTGGCCAAAGCCCCAGGCCACCCTATTGGGTGCCTGGCGCTTAGGAAGAGGAGCGGAGGAGACACGCGCTGAAACGGAGGTCGCCACCGCTCTGGTGCATTGGAGGAGCTGCTGCAGTGCTGCAGGAAGTCCCCTCGGCTCAGAGCTGCAGCGTGGGGGGGGGGGGGGTGTGCTGCCAGAGCCGCGAGCCCCGCGAGTGGGGGGGGCGGTGGGCACAGTGGCTGCATATGATGGGCACAAGTGGCTGCATTTGATGGGCACAAGTGGCTGCAGATGATGGGCACAAGTGGCTGCATTTGATGGGCATAATTGCTGCATTTGATGGGCATAAGTGACTGCATATGGTGGGCACAAGTGGCTGCATATGATGGGCACAAGTAGCTGCATATGATGGACACAAGTAGCTGCATATGATGGGCACAAGTGGCTGCATATGATGGGCACAAGTGGCTGCATATGATGGGCACAAGTGGCTGCATATGATGGGCACAGTGGCTGCATATGATGGGCACAGTGGCTGCAATTGATGGGCACAAGTGGCTGCATTTGATTGGCACAATTGCTGCATTTGATGGGCATAAGTGACTGCATATGGTGGGCACAAGTGGCTGCATATGATGGGCACAAGTAGCTGCATATGATGGGCACAAGTGGCTGCATATGATGGGCACAGTGGCTGCATATGATGGGCACAGTGGCTGCATATGAGGGGCACAGTGGCTGCATATGATGGGCACAGTGGCTGCATATGAGGGGCACAAGTGGCTGCATATGATGGGCACAAGTAGCTGCATATGATGGACACAAGTAGCTGCATATGATGGGCACAAGTGGCTGCATATGATGGGCACAAGTGGCTGCATATGATGGGCACAAGTGGCTGCATATGATGGGCACAGTGGCTGCATATGATGGGCACAGTGGCTGCAATTGATGGGCACAAGTGGCTGCATTTGATGGGCACAATTGCTGCATTTGATGGGCATAAGTGACTGCATATGGTGGGCACAAGTGGCTGCATATGATGGGCACAAGTAGCTGCATATGATGGGCACAAGTGGCTGCATATGATGGGCACAGTGGCTGCATATGATGGGCACAGTGGCTGCATATGAGGGGCACAGTGGCTGCATATGATGGGCACAGTGGCTGCATATGAGGGGCACAAGTGGCTGCATATGATGGGCACAGTGGCTGCATATGATGGGCACAGTGGCTGCATATGATGGGCACAAGTGGCTGCATACGATGGGCACAGTGGCTGCATATGAGGGGCACAAGTGGCTGCATATGATGGGCACAGTGGCTGCAATTGATAGGCACAGTGAGGCTGCAATTGATGGGGGGAGGTTTCAGTATTTTTCAGTTTGTTTGCACCCCCCCAAAAATTTTGAGCACCAGCCGCCACTGGGTCAAACCTCTGGTTAAACATGTTCAGTGCCAGAAGTTGCAAGTAATGATTTCTAAACTGCACCGCACCTATGCAATCATTGGATTTTGCAAACTGCTACAGCCCAACCAGGACTAAGTGGATGATTATTGATCACTGGTATATTTTCCCCCAAGCTGTCAGTGACAACTCTGGAGGTACCAATGTGGTGCACCCCAGAACAAGACAGTTTCACCTCAAGTTTAACATGTTCAGTGCTAGAAGTTGAAAGTAATGATTTCTAAACTGCACCGCATTAATGCAAATGCTGTAGATCGCAAACTGCCTGAACCAGACCAGGACTAAGAAGGATGATCGTTGGTATTTTGCCATGAACTGTCAGTGACAACTCAGTCACAGTTTATGAGGTACCAATGAAGTGCACCCCAGAACAGGAAAAGTTTCACCTCAAGTTAAACATGTTCAGTGCCAGAAGTGATGATTTCTAAACTGCACCACACTCATGCAATCACCGGAGATCACAAACTGCTAAAACCAGACATGGACCAGGTAGGATGATCGTTGATGGTTGGTATTTTACAGTGAACTGTCATTGTTAACTTGGTCACAGTTCTGGGGGTACTGATGGAGTGCGCCTCAGAACAAGACCGCTTCACCATACGTTAAACATTTTCAGTGGTAGAAGTTGCAAGTACTGATTTCTAAACTGCACCGCATTCATGCAATCACTGGAGATCACAAACTGCTAGAGCCTGACCAGGCTGTGTGTTAAGACCCACCCGCCCTGCCGCCACATATAGCTGTTGCAAAAGCGTAAAACCTCAACTCAAACATCAACAATGCTTGTGGCAGCTAGAGACCATGTGGTCTTTGGTTAGACTTTTTTGGTCATATAATGGATCTCGAAAGCAGCAGTTCTTATTCACTGTGTTGTGGTTTGGTAATGCTGACATGTCCTTTGTTGATTCATGCAAAAATGTGAATTTTAATGACAGGGCCACTTCAGCTTAAAAACAGAAGGGAGATTAAACAGTACGTTTCTGTATCTGGAAGTGTCCTCCCTTGACTATTTCTCTGGTAAAAGTGTGGATGTCCTTAAATATGACAAGCTGGCTTTAATTTCATGGCAATTTATCTTGCACTGTATTTCCTTCGCAACCCACCTCTCTCCTGGCTGCCGTTCGGTGACAGAAGAGAGACAAGACAATAACAGGGCTCCGCTCTCCAGTTTCTTCTGCCTCACTGACTGAACGGAAATCTAGTTTAATTTACCAAAAAAAAGTAAGGAATCGGCAGTTTCGTTGGATGGGTAATTGCACGTGTTTACATTTTAAAGGCCACGACCGACGCACTACATTAGGGTGCTGTCGATACACGATTCTCGTTCTTCATCCAGAAATGATTCCATAAAGTAGTGTGGATCTGTAGAACGGTTGTCATCTTCTAGATCATTATTACAACAGGCAACAGTGAAGGCGAGGAAACATTTCCTGTCCAAGCATGCACATTAGGAAGTAAATTAAATCTCTCCCCAAAATGAAGAAAAATTCCAATCTCTGAAGGTAGGCAGATAGGTAGGTAAGTAGATTAGATACAGTAGGTAGGTGGCTTTCAAGAGAGTCATTCCCTTTGCCCATTAAATTCATTTTAGCTTTTAATTTTGTCAACAATGAACATTATGTCTGTGGACATCTGACCATCACAGCTTTATAAGCTTATTGGACATCCCATTCCAAAAATATGGCCATTAATATAGAGTTGGCCCCCATCTGCCGCTATAACATCCTCCAGCCTTCTGAAATGGCTTTCCACAATATATCGGCAATTGTTGTTCCAACTCATCCCAAAGGTGTTCAGTAAAGTTGAAGCCAGCTCTTTGTGAAGGCCATTTGAGATCCTCAACATCAAACACATTACACCTTGCCTTTATGGAGTATAGTGTCAGTACTAGGATGGAAGGGCACAAAAAGCCTTTCTTTTCCATGGAGGAACCCCAAAAATAATTTTCAGGTCTCAAGAAACCTTTACTAGAAGAAATCCATCGGGGTCAATAGGGTAAGTGCCTCCTACGTTTGTGGTCAGGAGAATGCAAAAGAGTTGGCCATGGGACTATGTAGGCGCCATCAAATGGGAGGTCAGTCAGCCACAGCTCAAGGAACCCCTAGCAACCTCTTGAAGAACTCTAGGGTTCTATAGAATCCAGGATTGAAATAACTGGTCTAAAATGTATTTGTATGCTGTAGCATTAACAGTATCCTTCAATAAAAACAACTCAACTGAATAAATTTTTGTGATATTCACTTTTTTGGCATATACAGTAGGTGTGATGGTCAGGTGTCTTCGAAACCTTTGGTCACATGGTGTATGACTGCAGATGATATGCTGTGTATGGGGGAATCCATAAGCAACTAAAAACTACTACATTTATAACCATTATACTAAAGTCCAACTATAGCCAAGACCCTCCTAGTTTTGAAAAGAGTGTTGTTTTCGACCCTAGTGGAGAGATTTAAAGTGATATTAAAGGCAGTTTAAAAAAACAAAACAAACATGTTGTATTTACCTGCTCTGTGAAGTGGTTTTGCACAGAGCAGCCACAATCCTCCTCTTCTTGGGTCTCCTGCCCTTTGCTCCTGCCCCCAGAGTAAGCAGCTTGCTAGGGGGCACCCAAGCAGGCTTGCTCACGAGCTGCTGCTCTGCGTGTCCATTCACACACTGGGCTGTGGTTCAGCCCCGTCACCTCTCTTTCCTTATTGGCACACTGGCTGTGATTGATAGCAGCGGGAGCCTATGGCTCAACCATTGAGGGGGGGGGGGGGGGGGGAGTCCCCAGAGATTTGAGGCTCTGTGGAAATTGCTGGATCGTGATGGGGCTCAGGTAAGTATTAGGGGGGAGCTGCAGTACAGGGAAGTTTTTTTTAGAACGCATGAAATGGTAACCTTGAGCCTTTACAAGCACTTTAACTGCACTTCCTGTCCCCTGTATCACCAGGACAGGTAATGAGATAAATGGTTGTCACAGGGATAGGAAGACACATTAACCGCTTCAGCCCCGGAAGATTTTACCCCCTTCCTGACCAGAGCACTTTTTGCGATTCGGCCCTGCGTCGCTTTAACTGACAATTGCGCGGCCGTGCGACTTTGCACCCAAACAAAATTGACGTCCTTTTTTTCCCACAAATAGAGCTTTCTTTTGGTGGTATTTGATCACCTCTGCGGTTTTTATTTTTTGCACTATAAACAAAAAAAAGAGCGTCAATTTTGAAAAAAGAAACGCCATATTTTTTACTTTTTGCTATAATAAATATCCCCAAAAATATATAAAAAAACATTCTTTTCCTCAATTTAGGCAGATATGTATTCTTCTACATATTTTTGGTAAAAAAATAGCAATGAGCGTATATTGATTGGTTTCCGCAAAAGTTATAGCGTCTACAAAATAGGGGATAGTTTTATGGCATTTTTATTTATATTTTATTTTTTATTAGTAATGGCGGCGTTCTGCGATTTTTATCAGGACTGCGACATTATGGGGGACACATCAGACACTTTTTACACTATTTTGGGACCATTGTCATTCATACAGCGATCAGTGCTATAAAAATGCACTGATTACTGTGCAAATGACGCTGGCAGGGAAGGGGTTAACCACTAGGGGGCGATGAAGGGGTTAAGTGTGTCCTAGGGAGTGATTCTAACTGTGGGGAGGAGGGGCTTCAACTCACATAACAGCGATCACTGCTCCCAATGACAGGGAGCAGTGATCTCTGTCATGTCACAAGCCAGAACGGGGAAATCCCCTGTCTACATAGGCACTTCCCCGTTCTGCGGCTCTGTGACTCGATGTCCGCCAGTCCCACAGGCACTGTCATGCTGTACGCGGCGTGCGCACGCGCCTCCGGTGGCGCGCGCACGCCTGCTAGCCCTGCCAATTAAAGGGGACGTACAGGTACGCCCATTTGCCCACCACTGCCATTGTGCCGATGTATATCGGCGTGCAAGTGGGTGTGCAAGTTGGCAAGTGGTTAATAATGACCTGACAATGCTTCTAACCCTTCCCTTTTTCACGAACGCAATGTTTTGTTTCAGTCCGTGCCCCTACTGGAGAGATCGCCACCACTTCCTGTTTGAACAGGAAGTGAGAAACTTCCCCCAGTAGAGACCCCGCCCCCCCCCCCCCCCGAAAAAAAAAACCCAACCAAAGTTCCACATACCTGGTGATCCTTCCATGAAGGTTATAGTTCAGGCATTTCCTGTTCTAAGGTGACAACACTCTGTCCCTATATCCCAACTGTACTCTTACATTGTCACCCTGTCACGTGGGCTCCCAATGGAGACTACAAGTGGTCTTATCAACTGGCGGGTATCATAGACTAAAAGAGAACCGGCTAAGCTCCCAAGTATAAAAATTGGGGGCACCACAGGTATGGTCCACAGGCATCACCATCAGGATACCCACCCTGAGAAAAGCAATGCGGTCCTCGGAGCGCATGTAGATAGGAAGCGGTTGCAAAGATGGGGCAGGAGATCAGGAGCACTTAGATGTAACAAAGGATAAACTAAAGGTGTAAACTTTATTTTCTATTAAAAAAATATTGACAATTATCTATGATACACAGTGGCAGAGGATCACAAATCAAATAAATAGCCTTTCTTTGCAGTTGCCGGGGTCGAGTTTATTCTATTTTTTTCCCTGAGTCCCTACAGTCTATTGTTTTCAATTTTTTCTTACAGGTAGCTGTATTTTTAATAAAAGCCTTTTTAACTTTCGAAGCCAAAGCATTTTTTTTTTTTTCAGATCAACGGCATTAAAAACAACGAAAAAAAAAAGTGTTTGTTAAAATGTCTTAAAGTTTTTCTTTTTTCTTGGAACAGAATGTCTAATTGAGTTCCTCCGAAGACTCACAGAGGTACATCAAAGGCCGAGCCGGAGAAGAAATCTCGCACCTTTATTTATGCGCCGGGAAGACGGGCCTGTGATGTGAACAAAGAGCGGAGCGAAGATTTGGGAATGAATAGCAGGGAACGAGGAAGGAGGGCCCAGCCAGCACAGATGAATGATTTTAATTAGAGGCGGCTGAGCAAAGAAAAAGATTATGCTAATGAGCTGCTGCTTTTAAGGAGCTTATTAAAAATAAAATAGAAAAAAAAAAAAAACACATAATTTCATAAATGTCACAAGAAAATGGTAATTATTTGAAAAAGAATTAAGAGGAACGTTAAGAACATAATAAGATAGGGATGGCCACTGGTGGGACATAAGTGGACACCAACAGGTTGGACAAGAGTTGTTAAAGGGATTGGAGAATGGGAGGTGTCATGGTTGTATCCAGACGGCATAGCAAACCCCCGGGGATGTTGACCTTATCAATGCCTCACTAGTGTGGATAGCAAGGGTTAATCAGAAGTGGAGACCAGACTACAAACCCCTTCCGTAAAACAAGTCCATAGGAAGGGAGGCTGTTTTCTGCCGGCTACGAAACTTTCCTAGGATCCGAGACGCAAACAGCTGGTCTTATACTAATTGCTGCTGAAACCATTAGTCAGAGAACATATTGCAGGAGATGGTCAGAGATTTTATATATTCTACAGGAGATGGTCAGAGACTGCAGTCAAGCTACAGGAGTTGGTCAAAGACTGCTAACATTCATGGGCGTCACCAGGGTGGGGCCTGAGGGGGCCACGACCCCCCCAATTTTACAGTGTGCCCCCCCCAATTAAGCACTGTCTTTAGTAAATGTATTCATTTATCAATGGCCTCCGGCCGACGCCCCGGCTGTCCATCTGTCTTGAATGACTCACTGTGACTGTGTGAGCCAGTAAGCAGGGCTAGCCCAGGTAACGTTGCCGTCACGCGACAGCCGCCGGCCGCAGCTATTGTTTATGGGAGTTGTAGTCCGCGGCGGCGGCTGCGTGCTCAAGCTCCTGGGGGGTAGAGCCAGAGGAGAGCAGCCAGCCTGAGCCTATGTGCTACCTACAACTCCCATCGCCGCAGTAGGATATTGCCTGGCCTGCCTGGACACCACGTGGCTGGCCTGGGTGCGCCTGGTGGCTGCAGACAGTACAGAGTACTGTGGAGTGGAGACTGACCCCCCCAGGAGCAACATCACTGACCGACCCCCACGACTGGAGGAAGCAGCAGTGCAAGAATGGAGAAGGTGGAACTTGGAAGAGAGGACCTGTCCTGTCCTGCTGAGCTCTCAGTCTGCCGAGCAAGGTAGGTGAGAGACCCTGACAACCCCACAGGATCGATCATTCGATCTCCCCCCCATACACCTCATCTACCTTGCCCTTCATGGCCTGTGATTCCTGCTGGGAGCTGCCCATGGCCTACAAGCCACTGAGGCCAGCAGGACCTCCGACCATGACCCACAGGTCAGTGGCCAGCAGGACCCACAGGTCATTGGGCAGCAGGACCCACAGGTCATTGGGCAGCAGGACCCACAGGTCAGTGGCCAGCAGGACCCACAGGTCCGCAGCTTCTGAGTCCTGCTGGGAGATGGCCACTGACCTGCGGGTCCTGCTGGCCACTAACCTGCGGGTCCTGCTGGCCAGCAGGGCCTCCGACCGACATGCCATGGTCGGCTCCCAGCAGGACCCACAGGTCAGTGGCCAGCAGGACCCACAGGTCCGCAGCTTGTGGGTCCTGCTGGGAGCTGGCCACTGACCTGTGGGTCCTGCTGGCCACTGACCTGTGGGTCCTGCTGGGAGCTGGCCACTGACCTGTGGGTCCTGCTGGCCACTGACCTGTGGGTCCTGCTGGCCACTGACCTGTGGGTCCTGCCAGCCACGAGCCTAGGGTGACCATAAGTCCCCAGCACTGCCCGATTACAAATATCGCCCGCTTACATGGCATGGCCACTGTGCATGGTCAGGAATATTTCATGTTTATGCGTTTGATGCCCATTGTCAGGAATATTTATTGTTTGTGCATTATGATGCCCATTGTCAGGAATATTTCATGTTTGTGCGTTTGATGCCCATTGTCAGGAATATTTCATGTTTGTGCGTTTTGATGTCCATTTTCAGGAATATTTTATGTTTGTGCGTTTTGATGCTCATTGTCAGGAATATTTCATGTTTATGCGTTTGATGCCCATTGTCAGGAATATTTCATGTTTATGCATTTGATGCCCATTGTCATTAATAAAATGTGTGTGTGTGTGTGTGTGTGTATACATATAAATATTGCGTTTTATAGTTTATAGTTTTGTCCTTGTCCCCCCATGCACCCCCCCTAAATATGAAAGCTAGAGACGCCACTGCTAACATTCTTCAGGAGATAGTCAGTGGCTACAGATATACTACAAGAGATGGTCAGAGACTGCTGACATACTGCAGAAGATAGGCAGAGACTTGGGGCACGCTACAGGAGGTGGTCACAGACTGAAGACATACTACAGGAGGTGGTCAGGGACTGCTGACATACTACAGGGATGGTCAGAGACTGCAGAACTACTACAAAAGGCAGTCAGAGATGACAGAAATGCAAGAGGAGATGGTCAGAAACTGCAGTCATACTGCAGAGATGGTCAGAGACTGTAAACAAGCAACAGGAGATGGTCAGAGACCAGGGGCGGACTGACCATTGAGCCACTCAGGCACTGCCCGAGGGCCCTGGGCCACTAGGGGGCCCCATCAGGGTTGCCAGCCTCAGTAAAACCAGGGACAGTATGGACCAGGGACAGCCAATAGAAACATGTCTGTGTACACTGTGTGTACATATATGTGTATACTGTGTGTGTGTATACTATGTGGCCCCATAATCTCTGATTGCCTGGGGGCCCCATAATCTCCTATTGCCCGGGGGCCCCATGAGTTGTCAGTCCGCCCCTGTCAGAGACTGCAGATATATTAAAGGAGATGGTCGGAGACTGCAGGACAAACTGCAGGAGTGGTTGGAGACTGGGGACATACTATATGAATGGTTGGAGACTGGGGACATACTACAGGAGTGGTTGGAGACTGAAGACATATCCCAAGAGACTTCTAGAGACCACTGCCCTTATAACCCATTTACAGTTTTATGCTCTCTCTTGCATTAGAGACTGCTGGGGCCCAAGGGACACAAAACAGTACCAAAGGTTTGCATTCAGTTTTTGGGCCACAAATTGAACAAAATGGCTCTACAGAAGTGGCGGCTGGTGCTCAAAATTTTTTGGGGGGCACAAACAAACTGAAAATTGCATCAATTGCAGCCACTGTGCCCATCAAACGCAGCCACTGCGCCCATCAAATTCTGCCACTGTGCCATCAAACGCAGCCACTGTGCCCATCAAATTCTGCCACTGTGCCATCAAACGCAGCCACTGTGCCCATCAAACGCAGCCACTGTGCCCATCAAACGCTGCCACTGTGCCCATCAAACGCTGCCACTGTGCCATCAAATGCAGCCACTGTGCCATCAAACGCAGCTACTGTGCCAAACGCTGCCACTGTGCGCATGACATGCTGCCAGTGTGCCCAACAAATGCTGCCAGTGTGCCCAACTGCCCATCATATGCTGCCAGTGTGCCCATCAAATCCTGCCAGTGTGCCAACTGCCCATCATATGCTGCCAGTGTGTCCATCAAATGCTGCCAGTGTGCCCATCAAACGTTGCCAGTGTACCCCCGCCGCCCGCTTGCCGTCTGTCCGGTACTTACCCTGTGTCTGTGGGGCAGCGGACGAGCGGGGTCCTCCATGCGTCTCCTGCCTCCTGATAGGCGTCCAATAGCGGCGCCTGTTGTTTCAGCCAATCAGGGGACAGGTAACAGACTCAAGCCCCTGATTGGCGGAGAGGCAGTTCAGTGTTAGGAAAGCGAATAGTCACGTCTTAACCCAAAGTACAAAGCACCCGCCTGTATACTACTATGATACTACGGGTGGATGTTGCTCGGCGCTTTGGAATGCGCCACAATGCAGGTAAAAATCCTGCAAATGAAGCGCCTCATCTGCAATCCCAGGTTGGCACATAGTGCATTTGAAGGAAAATTTTTTCTATTTTATTTATTTATTTATTTATTTATACTGCTGGGGGGGGGGGTTGCGACGCCTATGCGCCCCCCCTATGGATGGGCCGCCACTGCTCTACAGCATAGCTAAAAATGCCACCGATTGTGTAAAAAAAATCTTTAATGATGAGAATAAACGGAACATATCAAATCCCGGCACTTCCGAGTCCGAATCAGCCTTGAGAGCCCACTGTGATCAGCCCAGGGAACCAATTTATAATGTGGAAGATTTTTCTGCTCTTTTGCCTCTCTTGTGGGACCACCCAGGAGGAGGCCAGTTCGGAATTTTCCATTTAAAAATGCGATCTTCTTCCGGAACAATCGCTGATTTTGGCGGTTGCGTTGCCGGCTATAATTGACCTCCGTTCCCCAACGGAGACGAGTTCTGAGTATAATATTCTGCTTCTCTCCAGAACACCACACGCTCCTCTCGCTAATCAGAAGGAAAGGAGAGAACACCAGAGTCCGGACGGGCACGTCTCGCTGGTCGGCTGAAAATCTTTAATATTGTTATAGATTTTTCGAAAGGCTTTAATTTTTTTTTTTTTCCTGTTTTGTTTGCTGTCAGTGGCGGCCATGCTTCATCAGGTTTTGAGCTTAAAACAAGAGAGAGAAAATGAGCTTTAAATTGCATTGCAGAATCCCCGATGAAGGCAGGCGGGTAGGGAGGACCTGGTCGTGCCGACGTACGAGGCTGCCACTCATCTCCCGGATGGCGGTCTCCAGACTCCAAGGCCTTTAATTCCTTGATTGCTACATTGTCACCACAGCACAAAGTTTGTTTGTTTTTTTTTTCTTTCTGCCTTTCATTTTTCTTACATTTTCAGTATGTAACCAGGGCGTCCTATATATTAACCACTTGCTTACCGGGCACTTAAACCCCCCTCCGTACCAGACCAATTTTTAGCTTTCTGCGCCGTCACTCTTTGAATGACAATTGCGCGGTCATGCTACACTGTACCAAATTACATTTTTATCATTTTTTTCACACAAATAGAGCTTTCTTTTGTTGGTATTTAATCACTACTGGGGTTTTTATTCTTTGCTAAACAAACAAAAAAAGACAGAAATTTTTGAAAAAAAAAAAAACATGTTTCATAGTTTGTTATAAAATTTTGCAATCGGGTAATTTTTCTCCTTCATTGATATTCGCTGATGAGGCTGCACTGATGGGCACTGATTAGGCGACACTGATAGGCACTGATAAGACGGCACTGATGGGCACTGATAAGATGGCACTGATGGGTCCTGATGGGTGGCACTGATAGGTGGCACTGATGAGTGGCATTGATAGATGTCACTGATGGGCACTGATAGTTGGCACTGATGGGCACTGGTAGGTGGTATTGATAGGCAGCACTGGTGATGAGGCACTGATTGGTGACATTTATAGGTGGCACTGATAGGTGACACTGTGGGCACTGATAGGTGGCGCTGGTGGGCACTAGTAGGTGATACTGCGGGCACTGATGGGTGGTACTGTGGGCACTGGTAGGTGGCGCTGGTGGGCACCGGTAGGTGGCACTGATGGGCACTGGTAGGTGGTATTGATAGGCAGCGCTGGTGATAAGGCACTGATTGGTGACATTTATGGGTGGCACTGATAGGTGACACTGTGGGCACTGATAGGTGACACTGTGGGCACTGATAGGTGGCGCTGGTGGGCACTGGTAGGTGACACTGTGGGCACTGATGGGTGGTACTGTGGGCACTGGTAGGTGGCGCTGGTGGGCACTGGTAGGTAGTGCTGGTGGGCACTGTTAGGTGGCACTGATGGGCACTGGTAGGTGGTATTGATAGGCAGCACTGGTGATGAGGCACTGATTTGTGACATTTATAGGTGGCACTGATAGGTGACACTGTGGGCACTGATAGGTGGCGCTGGTGGGCACTGGTAGGTGACACTGTGGGCACTGATGGGTGGTACTGTGGGCACTGGTAGGCGGTGCTGGTGGGCACTGGTAGGTGTCACAGAAGCCTCTGCAGAGGCTCTCCAGATTGGGACTGATGTCCCCATCACAGCTGCTGGTGATCGGCTTTTTTTACTGCCTCTGTTTACGTCACATGACCAGCTGTCATTGGCTGAAGCTGATCACGTGGTAAGGGGTCGGGATCGACCCCTTACTCCGCCGAGTCTCATAGACTCGCTGATCACAGAGCGAGCCACGCGCGCCCTGCAGGG
Source organism: Aquarana catesbeiana (assembly GCF_042186555.1). Lineage (NCBI taxonomy): Eukaryota > Metazoa > Chordata > Amphibia > Anura > Ranidae > Aquarana > Aquarana catesbeiana. The sequence continues at coordinate 783,221,947 of NC_133325.1, read as the reverse complement.
AGCGAGCCGCGCGCGCCCTGCAGGGGGCGCGCAGGCCGCTCAAGCACGGGAGGACGTCTATGGACGCCCTGCGCGCAAACTAGGTCCACACTGCAGCCGTCTTTCGCCTATAGTGCGGACGGGAGGTGGTTAAAGGGGTCTTCTGTCTCATATAGTCTCTTCTTGAACCCTTTAGCTATATGTATAGACCTACACACTGTATGAGTGCTCACAACCAATTTGTATTTCTGTGCATCCAGTCCTCAGATTAGACAGCCCTGTTGCACAGCACAGCCCTAGTTGTCAGAGCAGGATTTTTATCTTCTGCAGTAAACATGTGCAGAACGAAAAAAAATTGTTTTGTTTCGTTATTTACATAAATTCGTATAGTTTCATTCATTTTCAAAATTAGTTTTCTTAATTCATTTTCAAATCGATCCGAATTTTTCTAATTCGAATTCGGATCGATTCGAATAGTTTTTGAATCGATCCGAATTCAAATTAGAAAAATTTGAATCGATTTGAAAACGAATTAACAAAACGAATTTCCGAAAACGAATGAAACAAATACAACTATACGAATTTATGTAAATAACGAAACAAAACAAATGTTTTCGTTCTGCACATGGGAGAGAATAAAATACAGCAGAAAATGAAGGAACAGAATAGAAAAATAAATAATCATTTTTTTTTCTATTCTATTCGTTTATTTTATGCTCTATTTCATTCTCTTTGGAAACTGGAAAACTATTCAAATTCGAAAAGTATTGGAAAACTATTCGAATTTCATCCAAAGTATTTTTTTGTTCAATATTTCGGATTCGTTTAAATTCGGTACTATTCTAATTCGGAAATTCAGATACATCCGAATTTCCAAAAAAAACGAAAATGCGTCTGAATTTTAAACCGCACATGTCTATTCTGCAGTTAAAAGAGAAGTTCGGGAATTTTCTTTTTTCAAAGAACATACACATACCAAGGTGGGCGCAGCCAGTGCTGGGACAAGGTCATCTAGAGCCCAAGGCGAACATACCAAACTAAGCCCCCCCGCCAAGATGTATGTGTCAGTAAAAATCCCCCCACCCCATAAAAATTGAGCACTAATCTGCATGCACAAATCTTTGACCCCCACCACCTAAAATCCTCTCTCTCATTATGCACCCAGCACAACCATCCCCCATGACAAATCTACCCCTCAAATATCTTCTCCGAGCACAATTCCTCTCCCCCCACTCCAAATCTCCCCCCCAGCACAAATTCCCCTTCCACAATTCCCCATCCTAGCACAAATTTCCCCTTCCACAATTCCCCATCCTAGCACAAATCCCCCCGCCCAAAAAAAGTTCCCCCCCTAGCACAAATCCCCCCCAAAAAAAGTTCCCCTCCTAGCACAAATCCCCCCCCCCCAAAAAAAAGTTTCCCTCCTAGCACAAATCCCCTCCCCCAAAAAAGTTCCCCTCCTAGAACAAATCCCCTCCTCCCCAAAAGGTTCCCCTGCTAGCATAAATCCCCCTCCAAAAAAAGTTCCCCTCCTAGCACAAATCCCCCCCCCCAAAAGTTCCTCTCCTAGCACGAATCCCCCCCAAAAGTTCCCCTTCTAGCACAAATCCACCCCCCCCAAAAGTTCCCCTCCTAGCACAACCCCCCCAAAAAAAAGTTACCCTCCTAGCACAAATCCCCTCCCCCAAAAAAGTTCCCCTCCTAGAACAAATCCCCTCCTCCCCAAAAGGTTCCCCTGCTAGCATAAATCCCCCTCCAAAAAAAGTTCCCCTCCTACCACAAATCCCCCCCCAAAAGTTCCCCTCCTAGCACGAATCCCCCCCAAAAGTTCTCCTCCTAGCACAAATCCACCCCCCCAAAAGTTCCCCTCCTAGCACAACCCCCCCAAAAAAAAGTTACCCTCCTAGCACAAATAGCCCCCAATCATCTATAATAGCATAAATCCCCTCCCCCAGAAAAAGAAATTCCCCTCCTAGCACAAATCCTTTCCCCCCTCTACCACATCACCTTTTCTAGCACAAACTCCCTCAAACCGCCCCCTCCCCAGAACAAATTTGTGTTTCCCCCTCCCAACACAAATCCCCCAAATCACCACTCCTAACACACCTCCCCAGATCCCCCTCCTAGAGCCATATATACCTTCTGCCACACCCCAATTTCCTCTTCCCAACACAAATCTCCTTGTGGTGTCCCCCACCTCCCCACCTCACATGACATCACAGTGCCCAGGGCAGCTTCACCTCCTGCCCACCCCTTGTCCCGGTCCTGGATGCAGTATCGGTCAGTATCGGTTAAACACATCGGTCAAACACCGCCAATCGCTTGGTTCTTAGTGCAACGTGAGCAGATGCTGCATCTGTCCCACCGCCAGGTCTAAAACTGAGAACCGAGCGATCAAACACCGCCGATCACTTGGTTCTCAATGCAACATGAGCAGATGCTGCATCTGTCCCACCGCTGGCTCTAAGACTGAGAACCGAGCGAGAAAACACCGTCAATCGCTCGGTTCTCAGTGCAACATGAGCAGATGCTGTATCTGTCCCACCGCTGGCTCTAAGACTGAGAACCGAGCGATCAAACACTGCCAATCGCTCGGTTCTCAGTGCAACGTGAGCAGAGAGCTGGTGACTGTCAGTCATCACTGTGTGCTCTGAGCCTCCCCCTCCCCGCTCACATCGCTGGGCTGTGGAGGGGGTGGAAGTGGCTGGCTCAGGCTCTCTGCGGCTCGCACCAGGCTGAACCAGGTGTGGGACCAGGCTTCTGGGCGGATCCTGGCCATATGGTTGCTTTCTTTCCCCAGCCGGGACCGGCTCTGTGACATCAGCCGACAGCGGACTTCAGCCCACCGTCTGCTGAAAACGGGTCACAACAGGAGTGCAGTTTGTTCTGCCAAGTACAGCCAAACAAGCTTTGGGTGTACTTCTCCTTTAAGTAACACTTACAGGTCCTGCCCCCTCACCCAGTCTGTCATTGGACAGTGAAGGAGAATCAGCAGACTGATGACCTCCTCTCTCTGTCACTCTCCTCTCTCCTCCTATCAGAATGCTCCTTGTTAGCATATGAGCACTGCGGCACAACTGATTGGCTCCTTGTGCTGCTTCTCCCTTCTAAACTCTACTGTAAGGTGAAGGCTGATCCCAAGTCACATTTACCTACAGGTCGTGTCCCTTCCCCAGCCTGTGATAGGAGAAGCAGCAGACTGATAAGTTCATCTCTCTGTCACTCTCCTCTCTCCTCCTATCAGCATGTTCTTGTTAGTACACATGTGCAATTCATTTAGTTCCGAATCAGTTTTTTAACAAATTTCGACACGTTTGCTAATTCGGAAATATCCGAATTATCGAAAACCCATTTAGCGATTTTTTCTGAATATTCGTAAATTCGAATATTCAAAAATTCGTAAATTTGAAAATTCGCAAATTCATAAATTAGAATATTCGAAAATTCGTAAATTTGAAAATTCATAAATTCATAAATTCGAATATTCGTAAATTTCGAAAATTCGGAAAATTAAAAATTCAGAATTTAAAAATCAAAAAATCCAAAAATAAGAGCGAAAATTTAAACAAACGAAAATCCGAAAATTCAAAAACCTGAAAATTAAAAAATCTGAAATAATAACAAACTAATAATAACTTAACTCTTACTAACTATTAAATTATAGGTACTGGAATTTTCTTTCACATTTGGCTGTTAGTGAATGAATACGAATTCATCCGAAGTTACGAAATATCAGAAATAATGAATGCCGCATCTAAATGAATGAAACGCAACAAATTAATAAAAATAAATAACATTAATAATAATAATAATAAAAACTTTTATAATTATTATTATTTAATAATAATTTGTTCAGTTCCATTTGTTTAGATACGGCATTCTTTTTTTCGTATAATTTGTAACGTCAGATAAATTTATATTCGTTACGTTCACTAACAGCCCAATTTGAAAGGAAATCCCAATACCTATAATTTAATAGTTAGTGGTTATTAGTTAGTTAGTTAGTCAATTATTATTTTGAATTTTCAGATTTTACTTCTTTCGAATTTTCGGATTTTTGAATTTCTGAATTTTCGAATTTACGAATTTTCAAATTTACGAATTACCTGATTTTCTAATTTACGAATTTTCGAATTTACAAAATTACAAATTTTTGAATTTACAAAAATACGAATTTTCGAATTTACAAAATTACGAATTAACGAATTTACTGAAAAACAAAAACAAAAAAAAAAAATTTTAAAAAACGAATGAAACGAAAACAAAACAAATTTTTCGGCAGTGCACATGTCTAATGCCAAGTGAATTGTAGTGCACTGCAACATTGGCACATGGCCGCTGCTGTAGTTGCTGGTTGTGGCACCATTTAGATTGAATAACACGGCAGCACACTGCATAAATGACATAAAAGTGCATTGCGGTACAATTGTACAATGCAGATTACTGCAATGCACTGGGTTCTTCAGGCTGCATTCACACGTTCCCGCAGCGCAATTTTGACAGGCGATTGAATTTGCGTGTTGCATAGGGCAGCCCATTCAAGTGCATGTTTGTCTCCCAAAAAAGAAGCTCCTGCTTCTTTTCGGGTGACAAGCTTCACGCGATATTGAAAGGTGCAGCTTGCCACAATTGCCGTGTGATCCTGTCGTGCTACAATCGCAGCACAGTGGCATTGTGTTTGAGGTGCCATTCAAGGATAATGACACACAAACACGAGCAGCACATTGTGCTGCGATTGCCACGAGTTTTGGAATCAAGGGCGGAATGTGCAAGATAACGCAAATCAACGCAATTTGTGTTAATGCACCGCAGAGGCGTGACTCAACCTTTGCATTTTTTTTTTTTACATTTCTAAAGATACAATTCTTTCGTCAAAGTGATAATTTTTTTGAACATCATGGTTACATCTATTCCGATATGACTTTTTATGCATCGAGCTTACGTCTGTGTGTTCTCTCTCGGCGTGCGCGTTAATTTCTGCAGAGATCATTCCATATTCTATCGCGATCCCCCCCGGCAATTCTGGATTGTTATCGAATTATGAATCTGTTTAGCGAATAGCGAGTATGGAGAGCAAAATGATACCGAATCCCTAGGCTTCCATCAACGGCTCAATGAATTTCTTAAATAAACCGGTGACACAGCCCGCGTGCATCTCGCTCCCAGCAACACCTACAAAAAATGGTGATCAGCGAGCAAAACCAATCGTCTTTCCACATGGCTGCCTGTCCTTCTAAGATTGGGACGCCCGAAGCTACAAGCAGGAAGATTATTCCGATGAATGCATTTTTTTGTAGCTCTCTCTTGTACGGCATACAATGGCTGCTGAATATGTATCACCGCGGTAATTATCATGCTAGCAATAGAAAGTGAATACAATGTTACCGAATACCTTGTGAACACAATGAAAGGAGGAATAACAAAAACAATAGAAAAACACTCTCTGTGAATAATTCCAAGACCTTATGAGCTCTTACATTTTACTCTACTACGGTATCTCCGGGGCTTATTTTCTCAGAGAAAAGGTGCAGGAACTCCCTCTTTTTAAGTCACTTTGTGTCTCCGCCCCCTACCCACCTCTGAGCACCGACCCTTGGTTCTGCCCCTTACCCACCTCTGAGCACCAACCCTTGGTTCTGCCCCTACCCACCTCTGAGCACCAAACCTTGGTTCAGCCCCTACCCACCTTTGAGCTCCGACCCTTGGTTCTGCTCCTACCCACCTCTGAGCACCGACCCATGGTTCTGTCCCTTACCCACCTCTGAGCACAGATCCTTTGTTCTGCTCCTACCCACCTCTGTGCACCGCCCGCCCCTTGGTTATGCCCTCTACCCACCTCTGAGCTCTGCTCCTTGGTTCTGCCCTTTACCCACCTCTGAGCACCGAACCCTTGGTTCTGCTTCTACCCACCTCTGAGCACTGACCCTTAGTACTGCTTCTACCCACCTCTAAGCACCAACCCTCTGTTCTCCTCCTACCCACCTCTGAGCACCGCCCCTTGGTTCTGCCCCTTACCCACCTCTGAGCACTGCCCCTTGGTTCTGCCCCTTACCCACCTCTGGACACGGCCCTTAGTTCTGCTTCTACCCACATCTGAGCACCAACCCTTGGTTCTGCTCCTTCCCACTTCTGAGCACCGCCCCCTGGTTCTGCTCCTACCCACCTCTGAGCACTGCCCCTTGATTCTGCCCCTTACCCACCTCTAAATACCGACCCTTGGTGCTGTCCCTTACCCACCTCAGAGCACTGTCCCTTGGTTCTGCCCCTTACTCACCTCTGGACACCAACCCTTGGTTCTGCCCCTAACCACCTCTAAGCACTGACCCTTGGTTCTGCCCCTACACATCTCTGAGCACCGACACTTGGTTCTGCCCCTACCCACATCTGAGCACTGACCCTTGGTTCTGCCCCTACCCAACTCTGAGCACCGAACCTTGGTTTAACCTCCTACACAGCTCCCAGTACGGTCCCTTTTAGAGAATATAGAAGCAAGTATCATTTTGTAGTGCTAAGTAGTTTGTATGGAATTTGGTATTGATAACAGGAAAAGCAATAAAATAGACCCGCTGCCGCCAGCAACAATAGACCCCCAGCAGCAACAACAGATCTCCCAGCAGCCGGAATCAATAAACTCCCCAGCAGCCAGCAACAGTAGACCCCTCCCTAAACAGTAGATCAAGCAACAATTTACCCCATTAGTACGAAAAGATCCTCCACCAGCAACAACAGATCGCCACAGAAACATAGATCCCCTCCAGCAATAATAGATCCCCCAGCAGCCAGCATCAGTAGATGCTCCATTACTCCCCAGCAAAAAAATGCGCTACAAAGTGGCAAAATGGGCACTGAAAAAACACTCGACTCTCCATGACGGAAAATGTTCTGAAGCTACTTTGGGGAGTTTGTTGTGTGTAGGACAGCCCATACAAGTGATTGGGCTGCCCTAGGCGTGACGTGTGTTATTGTTAACACATGAAAATCGCACAAAAAACACAAGTGGGAATGCTCAGGAGTCAATGGGGCCTAAAGTTCATAAAAGACCTTTATTCTGGCCAGGAAAGGGGGGCAGCAAGTGAGCCCTCACTCCTCCTAAACCATACTAGGCTACATTCCTTCAACATTGAGAGGGTACCAAAATCAATAATCAGCCTTCAATCACGTTGTTCAGCAATGTAGATCCACGTCAGTGAGTACCACCCAACCATGGTAACCCAGCACCCAACCATGGTAACCCAACACCCAACCTTGGTCACCCAGCACGCAACCATGGTAACCCAGCACCCAACCATGGTAACCCAGCACCCAACCATGGTAACCCAACACCCAACCATGGTAACTAAACACCCAACCTTGGTCACCCAGCACCCAACCTTGGTCACCCAGCACCCAACCATGGTAACCCAGCACCCAGCCATGGTAACCCAACACCTAACCATGGTCACCCAGCACCCAACTATGGTAACCCAGCACCCAACCATGGCAACCCAACCATCGTAACCCAGCACCCAACCATGGTAACCCAACACCCAACCATGGCAACCCAAAACCTAACCATGGTAACCCAAAAACCAACCATGGTAATTTAGCACCCAACCATGGTAACCTAACACCTGATGATGCTGCTCTGCCACCACACTCACTGTAAATGACAAATCCCAGGCCGGTTTCTGAATAAAAGCAAGATGCCAGGGATTCACCACTGACCAAATATGGTCGGGATTATATACTGGGTCAATGACCTCACCAGGGATCCCTGGCTGATTTGCCCACAAACAGAGGCAGGCCAGGGATCTGTCATATCATTTAGCTTCGTTAGTGCTACAACCACTAAATGACAGACTTTCGGGTGATATATTTTTGCAAACTGGAGGTTCGCGCAAGCTAACTTGCCAAATGTGGGTGGATTTTCACCAAAAACCTGAAGCTCAACCCTTATCCTGGAGAGGAGAACATTACCTAATACCTGCTATCTGTGGTGGAGTTGGGCTGCATTATAAGTTTGGTATTCTCTAAATGCCTAAATGAATCGGCAGTATCATAATCATACTTGAGTAGGCCTGTGTCTGGAACAGCAGGATTAGGAGTGTGCAGCACTGAGCCTTGGTATTTACAATATATATATAGATAGATATATATATATATTATTGTTTTAATGCTTAACTGCACTGATTTGCAGTGTTTTTCTATCTGTTTGAAGTTCAGCTTTTAAGCATTTCAATTATTTTACAAAGCATTGGGAAACATGGACTACAACCCTGTTTTAATTCATACATGCTTTGAAATAAGAGGTAGGATTAAATAATTTCACATATCGCAAGCTACCAAAAACAAGCACAGGAGATCTTAAAAAAAAAAAACACACAATTAATATAATTAGCACATTTAAAGGATAACACAATTTTTTTTTCTCTCTTCTCTTATGCCCCGTACACATGATTGGAAATACCGCCAGCAAAACTCCGATGTGAGCTTTTGGTCAGAAAATGCGATCGTGTGTATGCTCCATTGGACTTTTGCTGGTGGAATTCCAGCCAGCAAAAGATTGAGAGCATGTTCTCTATTTTTCAGTCGGAAAATGTTCCTATCCGAAAATGCGATCGTCTGTATGCAATTCCGAAGCGCAAAAAATCACGCATGCTCGGAAACAATTCAATGCATGCTCGGAAGCATTGAACTTCATTTTCTGGGCTCGTCGGAGTGTTGTACGTCACCGCGTTCTTGACGGTCGAAAGTTCAGAGAACTTTCGTGTGACCGTGTGTATGCAAGGCAAGCTTGAGTGGAATTCCGTCGGAAAAAACCATCCAAGATTTTTCCGACGGAAATTCCAACCGTGTGTACGGGGCATTACAAATGTGATATTATAACCTGTGCAGGAAAACCATCCATTCTATAAACATTACCTATTACCTGCCACATTATAGACTCTAGAAAAAGTCCTTTGGGAGTCGTACAAATTTTGCTGGTTGCCACAGGGAAGGTGTAGGTTGGCGAATCTATTTGAACGTTCCATTGTTAATAGAGGTAGACTCCCGGGGCAAGGAGGTAATCGAAACATTGTCCAGTGAGCACTAATGAAACAAGAATATATATATATATATATATATATATATATATATATATATATATATATATATATATATATTATATATATATATATATATATATATATATATATATATATATATATATATATATATATATATATATATATATATATATATATACTCAAAACATTGCCCAGTGAGCATTAATGAAACAAGAAAGGTGGTTGATGGACTTTTTATGGCGGATTTTGCAGTATAACTTGTTGCTGCTCATCATATTTTACAGTATCATGGTTTACAAGTCCTCCATGTAGATGGCTTTTTGCTCGACCAAAGAAATGTTTGCCTATGTTATGCATTTAGGCTGCCATCTGTTTGCAGGCGGCATCTGATAAGAAGTGGATTGGTGACGTGCGCTTCATTGCATGATATGCTGAATGAAATCTAGCACAGAAGGGGAATATTATAAGGACAACCAGACATTGTCTGCATGGAGTTTGCATGCTTTTCCTGCACTTGCAAGGATTTTTTTCCAGGTACTCCGGTTTCCTCCCACAAAACAAAGACAGGCTGGGAGGTTAATTGGCTCCCGTCTATATTGGCCCTAGTATGTGTATGTATGAATGTGAGACCTTAGAAGAGTGGAAGCTCCTTGAGGGCAGGTACTGATGTCAATGTACAATATGTAAAGTGCTGCGGAAATTGTTTACATTGTTATATAACAGCTGTGCTATAATAAATTAATTTAAAGGAAATGTAGCGCTGGTGGATTTCTATCTACAGCTGATAGGTAAATTTAGTGGGTCGCTTGTTATAAGAAGTTAGATTTGCCTCTGTTCCAGCTTGGCTGACGTTGCATGCAGTTCCACACTGTGCCGGTGGGTGTCGTTGTCACTGTCGGCCGGTGTTGGAAAAGTAACGCGTTGAAGCGAATGAGTGCTCCTCTTTCCCGGAGATAACTCGGTGGAGGTGGTCCTCCGAGTTGCATTCTGGGAGAGGGTATTTATGGGACAGACGCCATGTTTTAGGGTTTGTTTTTGCAGCCACCTGCTGGCCCTCCTGGCCGACAGGAATGCACTAGGAATACCACCTCGTGGTCCGTTCCGGAGGCCCGCGGCGCTGCGGCGTGTGGGTGGGCCCAGAAGCCTGTCTGGGGCCTACCACAGCAGCGGAGGAATGGTCCTGAGCTGTCTATACAGAGTGAAGAAGCTGGACAACCAAGGAGATCCCAGGGGAGGACCCGTCATGGAAGGATCATGCAGAGTGCTGGTCTGGAGAGGGGCCTGGTGACTCGGTTGGAGGACGCATTCCAAAGTAATCTTACAGTATAGTACTGCCGGGTTGGCTTAAAGGTTCAAGTACTTTATCTGACATTCATCAGAAACCAATACATCCTGTGGCAGAGGATCGTACGGGTTTTATTCCAGATAAGTCTGTGGCAGAGACTTTTGTTCCTGCTACGTGCTGGCTGCTAGGCAAGTGAGGCGGGCAAAGATTGAATCCTACGAAAGGGGGACTATTCAATTACAAGTGTTCAATTACAAAGAGTGTTCTGAAGAAATACAACAGAAAGGTATTTGACCTTCCCTGCAGCTTTCCTACTACCTCTTTCCTGCTACTTCCCTTGTTCGTTCTAATAAAGCATTGGAAAAATCTACTCAAGTGTTGGTGCTTATATCGTCCAGAGGTAAGCTCAACGGAACCCTAGACCCGGTGGCGGTGAAACAGAGGTGTCGAGAGTGAAGGTAACAAGCTGTTTTAAACCAGCAGCTCCACCGAGAGTTATTGCTACAGAAATAAGGGTGACCTCTGTCCTAGATTTCTAAATATTTTTTTTAAAGTATTTTTGGCCAAAAAAAGTTTTTGGTGTTTTTTTTTTATATATGGGTTACAACCCATGATTCTATCTTGCTGTCTGTGTCCCATTGGGAAGCTTTTGTCTTCCTGTTACAGAGACACAACAGGAAATAAGAGGAAATCTCATAGGAAATGACCTGGCAAACTTAAAGAGAACCTGTCATCAACTGAATTGCTGAATCGCTGGCAAAGGCTCGACAAATAAACGTTTATATACATTTTAATTTCCATAAATTTTTTTTTTTGTTTATATGATTTATATATTTATATTTTTTTTGTTTACCAATTAAGAGGCTATACTGTGTACATATCTATATATAGATATATATTGATATCTACATATATAGATATAGGCGGATATATATATATATATATATATATATATATATATATATATATATATATATATATATATATTTTTTTTTTTTTTTTTTTTTTTATAAAAGCATAATAATATTTTTACATAACTATTAGTTATGTCAAGTTTTATAATTTCACTTAACTTTTGTGTCCAATTATAATGCAGAAAGAAGGTTTTCTTTCTGTTGCGGCATACTGAACCATATATACTTTGCCAGCTTTTGGATCATCATGGTCTGGTCCTTCCTCTGATTAAGGATTTTATATACAGTATCTCACAAAAGTGAGTTAACCCCTCCCATTTTTGTAAATATTTTATTTTAATATTTGTAAATATTTTATCTTAATATATTTCATGTGACAACACTGAAGAAATGACACTTTGCTACAATGTAAAGTAGTGAGTGTACAGCTTGTATAACAGTGTAAATTTGCTGTCCCCTCAAAATAACTCAACACACTGCCATTAATGTCTAAACCGCTGACAACAAAAGTGAGTACACCCCTAAGTGAAAATGTCCAAATTGGGTCCAATTAGCCATTTTCCCTTCCCAGTGCCATGTGACTCGTTAGTGTTACAAGGTCTCAGGTGTGAATGGGGAGCAGGTGTGTTAAATTTGGTGTTATCGCTCTCACTCTCTCATACTGGTCACTGGAAGTTACATGGCATAGATAGATAGATAGATAGATAGATAGATAGATAGATAGATAGATAGATAGATAGATAGATAGATAGATAGATAGATAGATAACACATATCTATATATATATATATATATATATATATATATATATATATATATATATATAGATAGATATATATCTATCTATATATAGATATATATCTATATATGTATAGATAGATAGATATAGATATCTATCTATCTATCTATATAGATATCTATATCTATATAGATAGATAGATATAGATAGATATCTATATATATATAGATATCTATCTATATCTATATCTATATATATATATATCTTTAAATATATATATATATATATATATAGATATATATAGATAGATATATATCTATATATATATATATAGATATAGATATATATCTATATATATATATATAGATATCTATATCTATATATATATAGATATATATCTATATATATATAGATATAGATCTATATATATATAGATATGTGTTATCTATCTATCTATCTATCTATCTATCTATCTATCTATCTATCTATCTATCTATCTATCTATCTATCTATATATATATATAGATATATATATATAGATATATATCATTCTCTAATATATAAAAAAAAATCTCTATAAGTTAGTTTTCTTTAGCTCCTTTGAATAACGAAATACATGGTAGTAAATTGTGAAAAAAAAAAAAAAAAACACATATTATGTAAAATCTTTCTTCCAAATTTCCTGGGTTTTTCCTAATCCTGAAGAGGCCTCTCTGTGGACAGATTCATTATTCTGATGGTTGTCGGTTGGGAATCACGCAGCCCTATCTTCTCTGTGGGTGACGCCAGGCCTATATTTAGCGCACCGAGGAACATATGGCTCCGCTCACGGGAATCCTAACTTGTCTCACGCTTGGGTGATGTCTGACCTGCCGGCTGAAGCAGTTTCAGGTCTACTGCCCAGCAAGAGACATATCGGTTCTGCAACATTGCTGTGTTATATATATATAGTATACAGTAAAAACCTTGGTCTGAGAGTAACTTGGTGTGAGACTGTTTTGCAAGACAAGCAAAATTTTTTTATAAATTTTGACTTGATATACAAGCGATGTCTTGATATAAAAGTAGCGTCATGTCACAACTGAGTATAAAAGAGAAGAGGGGGGCGGGGCCGAGTCAGGCATTCGTGTCTGTGGACGTAAATGCTGGACTCGGGAGCGCGCCCGCAAGGTAACCCCCTCAGGAGAGCGCTTCTCCAAGGGTTTATCCGATGCGGAGAGGAGCCGCGAGAGCCGCCGAGGAACCCCATAAGTAGATGATCGGGGCTACTCTGTGCAAAACGAGCTGCGCAGTGGAGGTAAGTATAACATGTTTGTTATTTAAAAAAAAATAAAAAAAATAATCCTTTACAATCACTTTAATGAAAGTACAACATTAAGCAACATATTGCTACACTTAGAGGAGCCTCCCTTCTCTTTAAAGGGGTTGTTTTTCACCTTAATGGATTCTATTAAGGTGAGAAATCTTCTGTAGTGCAGCTCCCCCCAGACTCCCCCTTATAATTACCTGAACTTGGTGTTTCCGGCGACGAGAACGAGCCCAGCAGCTCCAGCCGCTGTCTCTGTCCTCACTGGATAGATTTATAGCAGCAGGAGCCATTGGCTCCCACTGCTGTCAATCAAATCCAATGACGCGGGAGCCGGGGGGGCGCGGCACGAGTTCCTGCACAAGTTCCCCCCCGAGGGAGAGCGACTCTCCAACAGGGCACTCGAGAAGAGGAGGAGCCAGGAGCGCCGCTGAGGGACCCCAGAAGAGGAGGATCGGGGCCACTCTGTGCAAAACCAACAGCACACAGGAGGTAAGTATGACATGTTTTTTTTTTTTTTTTTAAATAAACAAACTTTTACATATCCTTTAATACTCTGTATCTCCTGCTGGATTTTGCTTCTACTCCCCTTGTGGAGGCTTCCATCTGTGGATGGACATTTTATGGTTACACAACCTGGTCACATTGCTATAATCTTTTTATATGGACTATAAACTGAAGGATTTATGAATAAATGGTTGTGGAATAAATCATTTGAGTTTCCATTAATTTATATTTATATATGAATATGTGTATATATATATATATATATATATATATATATATATATACATATACATATATATATATATATATATATATATATATATATATATATATATATATATATATATATACATATATACACATATATATATATATATATATATATATATATATATATATATACATATATACATATATATATATATATATATATATACATATATATACATATATATATACATACCGATCACCGCACTGCGTGCCCCCCCCCTCCCGGGATCGCCCGCGAGCAGCTTCTCCTGAAGGACATCATATGACGTCCGGTCAGAACGAGAGAGTCCCCGCCCCCGGCTGTCATTTTCCTATAGGCCGGGCGGGATGTGGTTAAAGCTCAAATTGATACAATTTGTTAATTTCAGATAATATTTTTCCCCTTTGTTTACTGGCATAATATTATTGTATTGCACCCTTTTATTTCATTTCCCTTCCATATTCATTGTATAAATATAAATGTATCGAGCTGTTTTGGAAAACCTGAATGAAACATTTATTTATTTTTTGTTCTTTAAATCTTTAATTAGTTTCCCCGAGTGCGGCGCGGTTTTGTGTTTACAAGCCCAGTCTCCACCTGAACACAAGCCGTCCTTTCTATCCCTCCGTCTTGGGCTTCCTTATCACTCCTCCAGTCATTGTTCCCGGACCGGGATGTCTCCATAATCCCCGTGTAGGCTCTTCTCCGCACTGCCCGCGCATTTCGCAGTTTTTTTTTTTTTTTTATCCGATCTAATGCCTTAAAATGCGTAATTAATTTCTAAACGGTTCCGTTGAGCTGTGCAATTTGTCAAGTCGCCTTGTTAATGGAATTAAGCTTTTTATCAGTGATTAGCCGAAGGAGGTATACAAAAATTAATTATGCAATTGTTATGCCTTTCCCGGATGGAAGCCAGGTTTCGGATTAAATATTTGATAAAGTATTTTTCTTGTAAAAACTTTCCGCCGACGCGTTTCAAAAACTGTATCGTTGTTGGCGTTCATTGTTGCTTCTTTGGAAGTTTTTAGCGGGTGTTTTTAGCTAGACAGTTTATTCCCTATTGCACCCCATAAAATATAAAATAAATAATAACAGCCTAATAAACCACAGGGCAGTTCCCCGCTGCAAGTAAGCACCCAGAGTACGAAACGCGTTAGGGTCATTGATGTCTGTAGTTTAAACTTGAGGTTGGGATGGGGGATTGGGGTGATAAAATAGGTGGCTGAGCTGCATTTTAACCACCCACGCTAATAAGGCAGACTTACAGGGGTGTACACATGCTGTGGCCACAATGCTTTGCTTTGTGGCACAACAAAAATAATCCCCCCCCCCCCCAGTGCTGGGACAAGACCACCTAGAGCCTAGGGAAAACATACCAAACTGCACCCCCTCCCCAAGATTTATGAGCATAAGGTCTCAGCAAACCCCCCCCAAAAAAAATCAAGCACTAATCTGCATTCTTAGCCCCCTAAGCATAAATTCCCCTCCTCCCAGTACAAATCTGCCCCCCCTCTTAAAACCCCCTGGCAGTACAAATCTGTGCCCCCCCAAACCACCTCTGAACTCAAATCCTCTCTCTCTCCAAATCCTTCAGCCCAACCCTCCCAAAAAAAAAAAAAAAAAAAATCACCCCTCCTAGCACAAATCCTCTACCCCTCAAATTACCCTTCCAAGCACAAAAATCCTCTCCCCCTTTCCAAATCTCCCCTCCCAGCACAAATCCCCCCCATCCCACCTCCCGGTACAAATTATCCCCCCAATCCCCCCTTTCTAGCACAAATCCACCCCCCAGACTTTCTCTCCTTGCACAAATACCCCCAATCATCCCTACTACCACAACCCCCCCCCAAAAAAAAAGAAAATTCCCATCATAGCCCAAATCATCCTCCCCCATCCCCCCTCCCAACACAAATCCCCCCCCCCAAATTTCCATTCCATTAATTTCCCCTCCTAGAACAATTCTTATTCCCTAACACCTTCAAATTCCCCCTCCCAACACAACCCCCCCATCTCCTTGCAGTGCCCTCCCCCACCTCATATGATATCACAGTGCCCAGGGCAGCCGGCCTTATGCCCACCCCTTGTCCCGGCCCTGATCCCCCCCCTGTCGCATTTGGTGGGCTGTACCGCTGCTGAATGTAACATAGTCAAGAGAATGAGACTGTGTGCTGCACAGCGGCCCAAATGCGAGGCTCACATTTGCCGAACGGTGTTCCCATTCTAACAACCCATTCGGGGGACATTCAGGGTTTAACCATATCGCCTCCTGAATGCCCGTTAGCCGCACCTGCACTGACCTGAGAAAAGTGCTCCACCATGACAAGTTATCAAATGAGCACCTTAAAGCGGAACTCCGGGCAGATATAAAAGACATATAATGAACTGCGGCTGTACGCATATATGCCGCCACTGGGTGGGGTGGGCTTTAATGCCAAGGAGCCCCATATATGTGCCCATGGGAAATGGTTTTATGTGCTGGTAGCAGAAAATAAGCAAATTATGGATGTGGCAAAAGTGCGCTAACAGTGGGAGGGGCTTAAAATTTGTGCCTACTCACTGTGCACATGGTAATATATAGTAACATATGGCACAGTCCTTGTACACAAAAAATATTCCAGAATTACTGTCTAACAAGTAAGAGACTAACATGTGTCAGGGGTCTATAATATACAGAGTTCGGGGGTCAGGATTGTGTAACGCAAATAGTACAGAGGTCAGGAGTGTGTATCATATGAAGTGCAGGGGTCAGGACAGAGCATGTTAAGCAAAGGTGTACAACAAAAAACAACCCCCCTCCCTAAGCCAAAATTCCCCCCAGTACAGATCTCCCTGTACAAATACCCCCCGCCCTAGTACAGTTTTACCTCCCAGTATAAATCTCCCCCAGTTCAGATTCCCCTTCCTTCCAGTACAGATTTCTCTTGTACAGATCTTCCCCCAGTACAGACTCCCCCCTCCCCCAGTGCAGATTTCCTCCAGTACTGATCACCTCCCCACAAATTCCCCCTCCTAAGTACAGATTTTCTCCCCAAGTGCAAGTTTCCCACAGTACAAAAGAAATCTTCCACTCACTACAGCTCTTCTCCCCGGTAAAAAAAAAAACAGAGTCCCCTACCCCCAGTTCAGATCCCCCCCCCCCCTCCCCAATAGATTCTACCCCACCAGT